>NC_026655.2:11474229-11774229 GCF_000004075.3 Cucumis sativus | reverse complement strand
AAAGACAGTTAATGGGCCATGAGTGCAGTACTAATATCCATATGGAGGGTCTACGTGCAAATAAACTAAGCATGCCATTGCCTTGATTCTATTACTTTTAATCCTATACACTTGTCCATTCAAATCCATGATTTGCTCTTCAATTGTATGACTCCAAAGATGGCAATGTTAATTGGTACCTCCATTGGTAAGGTGTTAGAGATCCATGGGGACAAACATAGAATGAATGAACATTCAGTGCTGCCACGAGGCATAATGATCAAGGTAAATGACTGAAGTGAGAAAGGGTGTACGATTAGATATGAGACATTGTCGATTTTTTTTTTTGTTATAATTGTGGAATCATTGGGTGTTCTTTGAGGGAAGGTGAAAAAGATCCAACTCATAATTCAAAGGAAAGGAAGTACTTGTATGGCGAATGAATGAAAGCGCGTATTATTGCGTTTGTTCAAATATTCATAACTTCATGATTTATTGAATTTCCATGATACATTTTATAAAGATTTCTTATGAGTTGCACTTCAGATTTTAAAGTATAATTTAAATGTTCATGTTAATAAAAGACTTTCGTTGTTTAAAGGTTTTGCATATATTCATGTCATGTGTTAGTTGAAGTTGTTCTGAAGGCGAACAACTTGGGTTGACATCACACCACATCTCAGGACGAGCAAGCAGGTGTCCAGGATGGGGTGTGGACACGACGCTTGACTTTGACTCCTATTCTACTAGTGTCTTGCTAAGTTCTATAGCTAGTATGTATTGTACAATAGTATCTCTTTGGTCAATTCATTAGTTCTATTAGTAGTATTAGATGCGGGTTGTATGGAGTTTTATTTTAAAGTTTTATGACTTTGGGATTTGGTTACCATGTTTATGTATATATCAGACTTATAGTTATGTTTTGGGTTTCATTACGTGATTATATATATAAGTTTTTTTAAAAAAAAACATTCCGTTGTGTATTGTGATTCGTGTCTAGTTTAGTTGTAGTCCGAGTAGGATCAGCAGGTATTGTTAGTAGGAGAACAGTATCTGCTGGCTTCACACCACCTCTTGGGTTGTGAGTAGGGGGTTTAAGAAAGGGTGTGCCAATATGGACACCATTAATTCTCTGACACTACTATGCGACATTACAAATGTCTTTTTATACTTTTCCTGACATCCAGGCCAACCGCACTTATCTTCTAGTGATGCAGTTCACCTAGCGTTATTACTCTTGTCGCTTGCTTGGTTGACTAGCTCCTGATTCACCTGATGAATTTTGCTTTGTCACTCCTCTTTATTTTGCCTAAAAATCTACATTAAGACAGGAAAGCCGTGATAAACAGACATTTTACTCTTTTGATACTTGCAACGCATAATTATATCCTATTTTACCTACATTGCTACGTGTTTTCTTGCTTTTTCTCGCTTCAATATTTGATGTCGATTATCATATCTATGACGTGGTGTCTTATAGAAGCCATGGTATGCAGTACAAGACATGATAGGTTAGCGAGGTTTGAAAGTCAAAAAGCTACTAAGTGATGAAAAGAAGTATCTCTTTATGTTAATTAGATTGAAGCCCACTATATCGTTGTATCTTTCTATATTAACCATTAATGCAACAGATAAACAACTCAACTAAAACGTTGCGTAGCTCAAACCACTTTACACTTAAGCGTTGAGTACAAACTCTACGACTAATTCAAAACACTCTTCATTTGGCCAAATTACTTTTAAAGATCTAATTAGAGAAGGGTCAAAGTTACCCAATACTTTTTCATTACTTTTCCAATCACTAACTTCTAAAACTTGATTGCATCTAGGAAATAAAAAGTAATTTTACTCGAGTCTCGATGTCTACTTTCTCAATAGCTATATGTAATAAGACAATCAAAGGCAACAAGTACTTGATTAAACAAAGTCTAGAGTCCATTAACAAATCAAATCATAACTTATTAAAACAAATCTCATCATTCACCAAATCAATAGTTATATTATCATGTAGGACAACCCGTTTTAGTTAAATTTAGAGGGAAGAGAAACAGATACATTTCAATTTTTTTCTTTCAAATGTTTAGATCGGTTAACTTTTAAAAAGTATCTTTTGAATGTATTACGTAATTAGTTAGAGAAATTGGCTCATCTTCCATTCAATTTCTTTATTATTTGGCGTTCAACTAATTGTAACATACTATTTTCTTCTAGAGAACTAATTGTAACATACTAAAGATGTTGTTTAGAATGATTTTTAATTGTTTGAAATTATTATTTTTTTTAAGTAACCTATGATCATCGTGTATATATCTTTTTGTATGGATGTTATAAGGAGAGATTATACATTCCATGGTTCGGTCTTATACAAACTATTTGTATATGATATCCCCACATTAATGATCAGGATTAGTTCATTTGTAACACGTTTTATATCTATTGTAACAATTGCAAGGTGGATCGTATTCGTAACCATTGGGATAAGGGCTCTTATCCCTACATTACACACGTTTTTGTTATTTCTTAAACATGATCCAACTTTGTATGTTTACTACGTACATGTTTATGTTATTACATAAATAACTAGGGATCTTAGATTATGTTATTTTATCATGTTTGCATTATCTCAATCTAATTATATTTGCGATTCAAACACAATAAAGTTTCATTACAATTAAACTAATTTGATTGGATAAGTGTATATAGCAAAGTTTGTCAAATTATATCAATGATATAAGTGGATCACTGATAGACTATGTTGGACAGACCATACGAGTCTATGAGCGATAGTTTTGTTATATTTACAACAAAAAAAATTAAAAAATGTTGTTGTATCATGACGATTATTATTCATATTAGATGATGTATGATGATGATGATTATTATTCATAAAATGGGCATGAATTAGAGTGATTGATATTAGATTGTGTATCATTGTGTATGTGTGTGTTTGATATGTGGTATGTTTGTGAGGCAAGTGACATTCCAATTTGGAAGTGATTTATTTGATGATGAGAATTAGGCTTTAGGCATTAGCCGAGGGCCCGAGGCTTTAGGCCCCCTAGAATCTTGGCATTCGTGGCCTAACCGTACTGACCAAGTGATCTTCACCATCTCTTTTTTATTCTCTCTTTCAACATGAAATTTCGGATCACCACATGACTCTTTCCCTTTCTCCCCTTTTCAACTTTTTCTAACTGCCTTCCCCTAATTCCCTTTCCTCCCCTTCTTCTTTTTCTTCTCACGAGGGTTAATTCTCCTCGTGGGCTTCTTCTTCGTCTTCTTCTTCTTTCTTTCTTTTTCTTTTTTCTTTTACACCTTTCTCAAATTTCTCTTTCTGTTTCTCTCATTCTCCTCTTTTATCTTTCATTTGGGTTTTTGGGGGACTTCTTCTTCTTCTTTACCTTTTTTCCTCAATTGGGTCACTTGTGGGTGTGTTTTTATCTGTGCCATTGTGGTACGATTTTTGGGTTTTGATGGCTTGTTGATGTCTGTGGCCGTTGAAATCGGTTCGAGTTCAAAAGGGATAATAATGGGGTTTGATGAGAAAGACAAAGATGGGAAACAAGAGGATTCTTCTCCCAAATTGTTAGAGCGCAAGAAAGGTGAGGATGAAGAACAGGAAGTTGATGTTGTGCCTTCTTCTGGTATGACTAGGAAAATGAGTGAAAGCTCAATCTGTGCAACTGAAGAAGAAGACGATGAAGATGGAAGGAAAATCGAATTGGGTCCTCAATACACTTTGAAAGAACTTAACGAAAAGGATAAGGTCTTCTTTCTCTAATTTTCCATATTTGTGAACAATTAACATTTTAACTTTGTGTTTCTTCAATTGATTCTGAGCTTTCACATTTTTAGGATGATGAAAGTCTTAGGAGGTGGAAAGAACAGCTTCTGGGTGATGTTGATTTTGAATCTGTTGGAGGTAATTCAAAATTTAAAGCCCTAAATATGAACCCCTTTGAATTTGTTCTTAATTTATTTATTTTTCTCTTGTTGGTTGGTTGGTGTATTAGAAACTCTTGAGCCAGATGTAAAGATTTTAAGCCTAGCAATAAAATCATCAGGGCGACCTGACATTGTTCTTCCAGTTCCTGAAAGTGGAAATCCTAAAGGCCTTTGGTTTACTTTGAAGGAAGGTAGTCGTTACAGCCTTAAGTTTACTTTTCAGGTTAGCAACAACATTGTTTCTGGTCTCAAATATACCAATACAGTCTGGAAAACTGGAGTCAAAGGTAAATTACAAAAACAAAAAAATAACACATCACAAATCTTTCTCTCTATATGTTGTACACTCTGTTTTTGTATCTCTGCCATTAATTGAGAAATGTTGTTTTTGTTTTTTGTGTTTTGTATTTTTTTTTTTTTTTTTTTTTTTATATCCACAGTTGATAGTACAAAAGAGATGATTGGAACTTTCAGCCCTCAACCTGAACCTTATGATCATGAGATGCAGGAAGAAACAACTCCTTCTGGCATCTTTGCCAGAGGATCATATTCAGCCAGAAGCAAGGTCAGTTTTAGGATTTTCCAATAAGGATGGGCTAACATTAATCTCACCTGTTCCCGGACATGAAAATGAGTTAATCCATTTTGACCAACTACCCATTTAGGAGTTTACCCAAATACAATGCTTCAGGTATAAACTTCTTTTTGGAATTTGAAATTTAATTCAATCATTATACTAAAAAAAATACAAATTATTGTAAAAAATGATTACCAAGTAGAACTTAGTTTTAAAACTTCTTATGACAGTAGATTAGAAATTAAATTTGTAGATAAACTATAAAAGCTGAGTGTGATATTAAAGTTTGAAGGATAAATTTTGTGGGTAAATAAACAAAAATAATATGATAGAGAGTATACAAGAAAATAAATCTTTTACCCATGTACCTTATCTGACAATTTAAAAACAGACAGGGATATTAAAATTTGAATTTGAATGCTATTCTATGAATTTCTCTGCTCTATTATTTTTCTTTCTGTAAACCAATTAAAGAGTATCTATTTCAACTGTACCTGTCCATTTATGACTTGCATCACATGGCTTGACTGGCTTTTATCTCTCAGCTTTCACCTTTAAGATAAAGCAGCAATTTATTATTATTGTTGTTGTTGTTATTGTTATTATTATCATCACCATGGCTATCTATGCATTTGCATATGCTTATGCAATAAGTAACATGAAATTTCCTTATCTTTTCAGTCTTGTTTTAAAAGACATCGTTTTGTTTTGCGTCGTCTTCACATGAATATATGTCTGCATTCTTGTCTGCTTGTTTATTGGGTTTTTTTTTATTACATTTTTGGCACAGTTTGTTGATGATGATAACAAATGCTACTTGGAAATCAATTACACATTTGATATAAGGAAAGATTGGAAGGAGGAGCAGCCTGCTTAATCATACCCCTTGAATATTTCGGATCGTTCGGTGCTTGATTCAGCCCGAATCCGCTGCTCTACTCGGGTTTCTTAAGATGTTTAATTTTGCTGCTTTCTTATTTATAATTCTTGATCTTCTCAAAGTTGATGTTTTTTCTTCTTCTTTTTTGACAACGAGGATGATGAAGGATGTTTTTTGAACTAACAATAGAAAAAAAAGAAAAACAGAGATGAGTTAGATCTGTACTGTCAATAAAAAAGCTCAGCTTTGGTTTTTTGCTAAATGTGAAAAGGCAATCTTCTTTCCCCTCTTATTATTGTTATTGCTTCATCAATTTCTTCTTTTCTGTTTTTGGTAATATTATGTTTCTAATTTGGAAAAAATAATCCCAATAGATGCTGGAAATAAGTAATGAAGTGTTGTTAATCTTACATTTGGTTACGTATAAATTGCAATACTCATTGCCATTATTTTGTAACGCATAATATCTTCAAACAGTATGGAATTATTTTAGAAAAATAATGGAAATTAGATGATTAATATATTGGGATACATCATACATGAACATGTGCAATGCAACCACTCTTTAACGATGTTTGTTCAAAATCCAAGTAATTGGATGAAATGATTGTTTTTGCCCTACCCTTCATTTATGCAATTTATCGTGGCCAATAATCAAAATGATCAAAACCCTTTATTTTATTTCTTAAATAATCAATTTTGGTCATGATGTTTAATCATTGTTAGTCGTTGCTCATATCATATGGTTATATTATGTGGTGGTTTTTAATGAATTTTAAGATATTACATCATAGACTCTCCTTATTATTCTTTACTAAAAGTCGAAAGAGATTTACCAGAAAGTTTAACCAGAGATTAAATAAACTAACTACACAGTAGTTAACAAATTAACTAAACTAAGTATAAGATTATAAGTAAATAACAAACACTAATAATGTTTATGTGAACATCAGTTTGGAAATGAAGAACAATCAATCAAGGCTTTGGTAAACAAATCAGGTTGTTTTATATAGGCCAAACAAACCAGCTAAATAACTTTTCAACCAACTTTTTTTCTCTAGCAAAATGAAAATTAATCTTGGTACTTTAGATAAGTAGATTTATTACGTATAATTAAACTTGTAGAGTGATTGTTTAACCTTCAAATTTATGTTTAATTTCATATTTTTGAAAGTGATTTTTGGATGATGACGTGTTCCAAAAATGATTTTAAAATTATGGAGTTGTATTTGAAACATTATTCAAGTAATTAATTATAATAAATATATTTTTTTTTATTAATTTACTTTCTCTGTCTTTTGTCAAAAGTATTTGTATATAAAAGTTGATCATCAACTGTAGTCATAAAAAAGATCAGAGATGGTAGTTGGACGATGGCTAACAATAATCATCGAAAAACGATCATTAGAAGCTAGCTAGTGATAGTTGCTGAAAAACAGTCGTCAAAATTTGGTGGAGGATGTTTCTTGAAAATCGATTAGTAGCAATTGTTGAACAAGAGTAGATGGAGATGTGGATGTGTGTTGACAACAATTGTTGTCGAAAATGGTCACTAGAAGCTAGTTGGTGGCCGTCACAAAAAAAAGTTGTCAAAAATTAGTCGACAACAATTATATTGTTAGAAAGCAGTTGTCGAAAAACAATGACTAAAGGTTATCAACCTTGGTCACTGAAAAACAATCACTAGAAGTTGGCTAGTGACAATCGCAAAAAAAAAAAAAAAAAAAAAAAAGTGATCGTTGGAGGTTGGTTAACAGCGGTTGACGTGATCAAAGGTTGGCCAACGACAATCACCGAAGTTGGCTAATGACTCGATAAAAAATGATCACCAAATGTTGGTCAACAACGATCATCGAAAAATGGTTGTGGGAAGTTGGTTGACAAGAGCCGCCAAAAAGTGGTCGTCGAAGGTTGGTAATAAGAAAATGGTAGCCAAAAGTTACGAGGTAGACGTTGTTGGAGAAATTTAACAAATTTGAAAATTTTACTTTTTTCCAAAAATTTTTTGGCCAAGTCATAAAATTCATTAGTATGAGAAAAAATGTTGGCTGCCATTCTTATTCAATCATCCAAAGAAAAGTCATTTGGTTAGCCATCCTTCAAAATCAAGTTTGATTTTTCAAAAATCAATTTTGTTTCTTGATCGACGACAAAATAAATTAGATTCTTTTAGAGCAGAGTGATTTTGACAATGACGAAAGTGATTCTACCCGTGCTAAATTCACTCTCAAACACACTCTTCATTTGAGAATGGAAAATCTAATTCTTTGGAAGTTGCAAGACAAATTATTATTATAAAATGAAACTAGAGCACTCGATACAAAAACAGACAAGTTCTTCAAACATAACGAAGTTAATAAATAAATAAATAAAAGTTCTAGTAAAAGCAGCAAGCTAAAGGCCCAATACACTCTACTTTAGTAGCTGTGAGAAATAGTAGCTTTGGCCTTTGCTTGTTTGACAACCATAAAATTGGGTTACAATCGAGATAAACAATAAATCTAGTAGTAGACTGTCTATAAAGACGATCCACTATCTAATTTAGATCATAACACCATAAAGAGCCAAAGATTTGTGTTTAAAATGCAAAGAACGAATGAAAGAGTCTTTAATATATTTAAAAATATGATCCACACCAATAGGTTGAACCAAAATTGGACAATGCATCTTATATCGACATACACGACTAACAAGAAAAGATGGAAACCACTACCTTGGAAACAAATTCAACATGATCTAAGAGTGAATCATTCTTGTTAGAGTTAGGATTTGGAATCAAAACTTTAAGTCTAAATTTAGAAAAGAGTGGACATTAACAAAGCTTGTTATCACTTTGAAAGAAGCAATAAAACTTAGAAATTAAGTGTAGAGCTATAGAAAGGTTAACCTACCAATTCTAGCAATGCCTAGTTACCACATTGCATACCAAAGAAAGAAAAGAAAGACTTGCAAATGCAAAACAAAACAAAAAATGAGACAATCAAGAGCTATAAAAAGAAAGAAAAAAAAACATATGCATTATGCATTAGAAAAAGCTCACAAAAAAAAATAGAGATTCAAGTCGGTTAGGTCAAGTAAAATGTGTTGAGTTTCCTACCTAACAAAGCTTTTGGTAGAAAACTTTATTTTAGGCCTAAGCAAAACAATTCTCAACTGCCTACTTTTAGCGTTCTAAACATAGCATCGAGTTTGATTGAGGACTTTGAAAAGAGGAGGAATCCTCCCTGATCCACAGTAAGGGAAAAAAAGTCTAGCGTAGGATTGGATAGACCGTTAATAACGCATCGAGCAATGTAACTAAGACGACTTGTGTTGAAAAACATCACTTACATACTTGCATGATTGTTTGTTTTTTTTTACTTAAGTTGATGTTTGCATCACGTGCATGTTGCATGATTGATTACTTTTAGTAAATTTACTTTCCTCCCAACCAACAAAGACTAAGTAGGGGGAATCTAATTAATATTCTTGTCGTGATTTCTCAAACTGGAAAACATAAGTCTTCATGTCCACTTAGAAAATATGTCAAGTTGAAATTCTTGTTTTTCCAGCTGGTTAGTGTATATGTTGATAATAATTCTAATTCTTTTGCAGACAGTTGAGAAAGTTCTTGCTTGGGCTATTAGAAGAGAGATGGCACTTGAAGAGTATTGCAACAAGCAAACATTTGATATAAGTAAACTCAACTGTTTGGTACGTTTCTTCAGAATTTGCCTATATATATGTATTTAATCCTCTATACTTGTTTGCCAGGGTCTCTTGATTTAGCTTGACTTTGGTTGACCACTTTCACAAGTACAATTGTACAAGCATGAAAGAGTATGCAATGTTGTGCTTGGGCAAGCCAGAAGGACAAAATTATTCGCCTTGAGAGCCCCATGGACGGTGTTTTACCAACTGAAGAGTACATGGAGGAGGAGCTGTTGTTCTTCACACATGAGCGTAAGGTCTGAGTTTTTATATATAGAGATATTCATGCCTAGATTATTTCATCCTCAACTTTGATATCTACAATTTTTGTAGAAAAACTACGAAAATCACCTCGAAGTCCTAGGAGTTGAAAAAAGTTCAAGATGAATTGGAAAGTTACAGGAATTTCTATGACTTGGGTGAAAGAGAAGTGCTAATGGAAGAGATTCAAGATTTAAGAAGTCGGCAGCAATACTACATTGATTCACCCTCTACATCCTCGTGAAAGCAAAATTCTATTTTACAATTGACTTGTTCTAAGCCTATCGTTGCTCCACCTCTTAGTGCAATTCTTGAATCTTGACCAAGACATAACTCATTCGGCTGGGAAGGAGAGCAAATGGACCTCTCTTGTCGAAGAACTCAAAAGTGAACTTGAAACAAGCAGATTGTTAGCAAATAAAAGAAATGAGTGTCAAGTTGAAAGAGAGCGAGAGAGTCCAAGTTTATAAATGTCATTGCTGATGAATTTTCAGCACTTAAAATTGAAAGAGAGGCGCTATCTAAGAGATGAAAACAATGGACTTCAAGCTCAATTAAGAGACAATGTTAAAGATATGCAGGCTTGCAAGTGAATTGCTTGTGCGACTCAAAGAAGCAGAGGAAGGAGTTGGTGTTGCTCAGGTCAGTTAAAAAATGATATAGATTATTTTGCAATATTGTGTCAGTTTGCGTTCTTTCGTTCCATAGCATGCAAGCACAATTTTGACGGGCCTTGTTATGAAGTTGTTGATGTTAAAAGAGAAATATTTAACGAAAAAGTTAGTATTGTATGGTTTGGAGTAATACTAAGGTCGTTCAACTTTGAATTGAACAAGCTTGATGTATAGACTCAAGTTTTAGTATAAAATTACATGAAACTCAACTTTGCTTGCCAGTCATCTCTTGATAAGATAGTGACAAAAGCTTGAGTATATTCTCCTTCTTCATCACTATCATCAGACTCTTTGTCGGACAGAATAGACCCAAAGCCGCTCATTTTCTGTCTTCTTAGAAAATTTGGCCATTCAGCTTAAAAGTGACCATAGCCTTCACATTCTCTACATTATTTAAATGATTTGTCTTTCTTATCTTCTCCATCTTCATATGCAACCTTAAGTATTTTTCAAGCTTCTTTTGCTGTGAAAAACAAGTATTTATTAACTTAAATACATTTTGATCAACTCCATTATAAATAACATTAAAAACACGAGAGTAGTCGAGAGAAGCTTGATTTTCAGCATCAGGCGAATCATATTTTGATTTTGATGTAGATTTACCTTGAATAGTAGGTGGTTCTCAACCAGAGATGACAGCTTTCCAGGTTTTAATGTTAATTAATTTAAGAAAAGCTATCATATAATGAGCCTTTCAATAAGTACAATTTGTGTCATCTAAAACTGGAGGACAAGTTGTGAAGCCCCTTCCCTAATCGATTCCATTGAAAACTCAATGAACCAGTGTCAACCTGCTCTGATACCAATTAAAAAAAATATGAACGTGAGATATTCAAGAAACTTGAATGGGTGACTAAAATAAAAGTTTAGATCCAACAAAGATTGATATATAATGTATGTTGGAGTTGAGAGAAGTTTGATCTATATTTGCAAAATGTGGTAACAAACAAAAAATGCAAACCTAAATCCTTCTTTTCAAGTATTTGACAATAGTGGAGGCCTTGGAAAGAAATTGTGGGTGTAAAAGTTACAGATGGCAAAACAAAATAAAAATCAGGAAGAAAGTTGATATGTATGTGAAAGTGAGTGGGATGACATGTGTTTAAGAGGTGGGAGGTTGATCTCTCATCTTTATGTTCTATAAGGGATAGAAAAGTAAAATTGGAATTTCACCTTTACTAAAGCAAAGCAAAGCAAGCGATTCTCTCTCTCCAAAAAAAAAATATAATAATACTCTCTTTTTTTAAATTCTCATCTCTTTCTCTTTTTCTCCATTTATTTTGTTCAAACTCCGAGCAAATGGAGAGAGCGCCTTGAAGAGAGTACTTTTCATATTAGATTAAAAGCTTCAGCCCCTGGGCATGGCAGCGCCGATGAAGAAGCTTGTGGCGGTTCTTACAGTGGCATTTGTTTTGCGAACAGCGGTACCGGTTGCCGGAATGGAAACGCACCATGTGGTTGGCGGCGACAGAGGATGGGACGTCGATTCGGACATCGGCTCTTGGTCGGCCGGAAGAATATTCAGAGTGGGAGACAAAATTTGTAAGATCCACTTGTTTTGTTTATGCGTTTTATTTTCCTGAGTTTGGATTCCCGGAAAATGGAAATCGGAAACAATGGGAAAGTGACAAATGGAATTATTGAACTTTTTCTCTTTCTTTTATTTATCAAGGATTATTTTCCTTTTAAATACCATTTTAAGTTAAAAGAAAAATTAGAAAGTTTAAGAACCATTTGAATTTAAAAATTGAAATTTTCACCATAGTTTAATTTAGATTTGAAATTTTGAGTGAATTATGTGCAATAAAGTTGAGTGGTGGTGGTGGGGATGGTGGGTGGGGTGCAGGGTTCGCATACTCTGTGGCACAGGGTAACATAGTGGAGGTGCAAAGGAAAGAGGAATATGAAGCGTGCAACGTAACCAATTTCACGAGGATGTATAGTGACGGCATAGACATCGTGTCCTTAAATGGAGAAGGAATTCGGTACTTCGCTAGTAGCAAAGCCGAGAACTGCAAAAATGGCTTAAAACTTCACGTACAAGTGCAAGCCCAGGCCCAAGCCCAAACCACTATGAACGACGTGGCAGATAATGATTCGGAGGCAGTTCCACCTACTCCTTCAACCTCTTCTCCACCACTCTTCACTCCCCCCACCCCCCTTTCTTATCTCACTCTTTTGCTTCTTGCCCATGCCTTTACTTAATTAATTGCTGCATTACATAAACATGTTGTTTCCTTTTAATAAAATCAACTCTTCTACTTCTACTTTTACGCCATTTGTGTCTTTCTTGCCTTTTACTTTCTTTAATCTTATGCCAATCTTATTTATATTGCTTACCTTATATACATTCCATATTCATGGTGATAATGTAGAAAAAGATGAACTCAAAACCCCATCTTTCCTCCTAAATTTATTTATATGTTATCATAATTCTATAAACAAACAAAAATACTTAAATCTATCACTTCTTCAAAAGTAGCTTTTTTAAATCTCTAAAACCCAAATATTATTTACTCAATGCTTCATAACATTCAAATTCATACCAATAAAAAATGCACCTCTCTTTAACAAATAATAGAGTTTATATCAGGTATGTTTTATTTTAATTAATTTTTGTTGTGATGTAATGGAGTTTTGGTTATTTGTATGTAGTGAAAAGATGTTCGAACTTGATAGTGTAGGATAGAAAATGTGTTTGGAGGGAATTTAAAAAATTGAAGAATGTTTGACCTAATTTGTTTGCGTTTAAATAATAAAGTAAATGTAAGAAAGTAAATTAAAAAGATAACTGAATTATAAAATAGGATAAATTGGGAGGAAAAAAAAGAAAAAGGAAAAAGAAGATGAAAAGAAAAGTAGAGTGGGAATGAGTATGAATTATGATCCACCATGGAAAAGGAGATCATCGGATGCTCCTAAAACGGTAGCCACTCTGCTCCTCCAAATCTCACACAATATTCCACTTCCACACTTCTTCACCCTCCATCCCCCTTCCTCCATGAATACCACCACCTCCTTCTACTACACCACCTCTTTCTCCCACTCTTTTCACAATCACGATGACCATTCTACCCCTCCCAACCCCACCCCAATTCTCATCCAACCTCCTCCTCTCCTCCACTCCTCTGCCGCCTCCAAGATCCAAGCCGCCTACCGTTCTCACCGGATCCGCAATCTCTTCAAAACCATCGCAGCCGTCGACACAGAGGCTGATCAGATCCAGACTCTAATCCAGCGCCAGGAGACGGTCGACGCCGTTAGGAGCAACCAACTCGAGAAGCTCAGGATGAACGAGGCCTTGATGACTCTTCTTCTGAGGCTGGACTCGGTGCCGGGGATTGACCCCGCGGTGAGGGAAGCGAGGAGGAAGGTCAGCCGTCGGATCGTGGGCCTGCAGGAGATCTTGGATGCCGTGTCGGAGGCGAAGGTGGACTTCAACGGATGGGATTGCGACGGACTTGTGAGGAATTGGGACGAGACAGTGGCGGAAATGGAGGCGGAGGTTTGCCGGGAGAGAGGGGGCGATGAAATGGAGAGGTTCTGCGCTCAGTACTTAGGGTTCCGTTGCTTCCAGAGGTTTCTCAGTGGGTCATGATCTGGTGTGGTGTTGCGTATAGTTGTTTTGAATGTGTTTCATTAGATTTAGACACGTGTTTTATTTGTATTATTATTATTATTATTATTATAAAATGTAATGTATTGTAAAATTACAAAAGGATATAATGTAGTGGAACAATTGTATTGTATGTGTTTACAAATATTCTAGTGTTTATTTTATAGAGCTTATTACGATAGCCTTCGGAATTAGAAAGGAGTCTAAATTATGCGTTTTCAAAAATAATTATATTTTTATTTACACATTATTTGATAATCAATTATTTTTAGAAATACACCCGTTCATGTAGAAAAACTATGGAATGCACACTTTATATGCTATTTATGTACCTTTATTAAAATATTTCAATTTTGTTATTGGTATTTGCAAGCTATCTAAGAATCATCATGATTTTTTAAAAAATTTATGAACATAGAAATGCACCCAAGTATTATTACTAAATCTTTATAATTTGGTTCCTAAGCTTTCAAATTTAAAATTTTAATTTCGTTTTTCTTCTTTCATACTTTACCCACCTACTTCTAACTTATTTTACCCACCACTTTCTAAGGTTTTTCTAAATGCTTGCCAGATAATTTCCAATTCATTATTTTCATTAAAAAAATAAAGAAAAGAATAAATAATCTTGATATAAAAAAAATGAAATGATCAATAAAAAAGTCTCTCCAATTCAAATTATAATGTTAAAAAACCAATTCAAATTATAATGTTAAAAAACAAGCAGAAAATAAATAAATACATAGTGCATGGTAAGTAATATTTAATATTCTCACGTATAGTTGATATATGGTAAGTATTTGTGAGAATATTGCAATATTCCACGTATAGTTGATTGATAGTATAGTGGAAGACGAAAGTGTGAACATGGAATATGTGAGTGATAAAATTAGGGTAGCCCTAACCCTAACCCCAAATCTCCCCTTCCCAATCCTATCGCAACATATCAGTGATTTTTAGCCACCTCAAGAAATGAAAACTTAGTGGCTTTAAGATTGGCAAAATCTAAATCTAAAATTGAAAGTAAGAATCAAGTACAGTTCACTGGCATCACAAACTATTCAAATTTGCTCTTAACTGACAGCATAAAACGATTCAAATTTGCTTTTACAAAGTACTCCACTTGAAAGATTACAAAACAGCACACTCTCCAACTTCTTAATTAACCGATTGCACGCTCATGAAAGAAGAAGAACTGCACCTGCACTTGCACTTGGTTATGCACTGCTTGCAGCTTGCCAAGCTCGCCCACGCGCCGCCGGAATCGCACCGATTAACGCACCTCGACCTCGAATCCCCGCCCCAAAGGCACTGTGCCATGCAACGCAGGGGCGGAGCACACGCCGGGCAGTCCTGCTCCATCCTGTTCCTGATGCAGTCGGCGCACACCTTGCCCTCCGCTGGGCAACCCACCGTCAACCAGACGGCGGTCATCAGAATCACCACCTCCGTGATTTGTAATGATCTGATGGCCATGTGTGGAAGTGGAAGTAATTCTTGGTGGATTGATATTGAGAGGAAAATAAATAGAGATTGAGAAATTGGGAGGAATTGGTGGTGGTTGAGAACTTGGGAGGTGGTATTAATTATTAATTGAAGGATGTTGTGTTAACCAATGTTGTCAGCCGCCATGCATTTCTTGGTTTACTCAATTCTTTGTAACGTGTAATCGCCATAATCACATGCTACTAATATTATCAACAATGATTTCTTTTGATTTCTTTTTAACGTGAAGTCATTCGACATTAACTCCTTCAAAATTAGATTATCCATACAAAACTTTAAACTTAAATTACTAAGTTAATCCAAGCTTCACTCCATGAACAAACACGTATCAATTCTCATCTTTTTCAATCTCTTAAACACCACATTTGTTAAACTAATTAATGTGGTAAACTCAAAATAACATTGAAATAAATTATAATTATTACCGACTCAAACTCAATCTAATCTACCATCATCACAAAAAATATGTACTATAAACTATTTTAGGAGTGGAGGTATAAATTTTCACACCCGAACAAATTTTTATATTTTTATATTTTAATATAGATAAATTGCAATAGATGACTATTTTAGCAATAATAATTAAAGATATAGCAACATTTTTAAAAAATTGCAACTATCATTGATACACTTCTATCGCTCATAGACTTCGTATGGTATATCAGTGATAGACCAATATTTGCAACATGGTATATTAATGATAAACTTATATCATTCATAAAATTTGACAAATTTTGCTATATTTGCAAAAATTTTAAAATTGTGCTATATACTTAATTAATTTGAATTTAATTGCTAAATTTGCAACTATCCCTTTGATATATTTAACATATATACTCAGATTTTTAAAAAATAAAAAAGCAATATAATCTTTCCATTCCAAGAGTATAGGAGGAAAATAAAAGCTAGTTGTAGCATACTTAGGAATTATTTTTTAAGAGAAAATCAAAATAACGTACTGAAGGACTATACTATACCTTGAATGACTGAACGGTGACTCAAACACTTTTAAAACTCGAATCTAGCATCAAAAAGTAATGGATAGTGATAAACTAAAGTCTAAACATAATGGGTATCTAGAATCACTTAAAAGTTGGATATGTATAAAGAATGGAGAGACAGAGAGTGGTTGACTTGACCTCTAATGAATTACCGCACACAGAAGATGATGGGGGCAGAGAGGCAGCTTGTGCCTGGTGTGAAGACCGGCGCAACTAGGTTTCGTCATCGTCAGGTAAGTCGAGTCGCGCATCAACAAATGATGAACAGAGTTGTAGTGCGGATGCCAGTCAATGTGGAGGAGACAAGTAGCGCAAACGTTACTTATGTAGTTTTTTTCCAAATTTTTATTTTTTCTCTAAGTTACAACTCGAAACCCCCTCTCAATAAATTTTCAGGATCCGCCACTGGTTGGCGAGTCGCCTCGCTCTTAACGTGAGTCATGGAAAGGTGCCCACGTGTGAGAGAGTGATTCATCGACAAAAGAGAAACTTTCATGGGGGAGGCGGTTAGTCTCTAGAATGAAGGAGAAGAAGAGAGAGAAAAATATCATTTTTTTAAAAAAAACCTTAATAATAATAAAAAGATCTTAAGAAAGGACCCTTATGCTCCTCACTACGTGATTTTGATTGAAAAACCTTCTTTTTGACTCTTTCCACAGATTAGACCCGAACCGCTACTTGCTCATTTTTTAAGTTCAAGAGCAAACCCGATCCTTTCCACAAGTTAGGATCCCAATCGTCACAAAATGTTGAAGTTTTAAAATCACACAAAAGAAAACTCTCTAAAAAGAGTGATCATTATATACAGTTTTAAGCTCACAATACAATAAGAATTCTCTTGAGGAAAAGATGAAAATAATGAAAATTGGAAGTTTTAAAAAGAATAACAATGGTGGCTTTTACAATTTTTTGACCAAAGTATATATAAATATGATTGTTTACCTTAAATGATTATAAATAAGATGAAAATAATGAAAATTGAAAGCTTTAAAGAATCAAGGTTTGTTATATTTTGACTAAAGAATTAATGGTTGAAAATATTTTCATTTAAAAAAGTTTTGTTGCAATGATCGATATATTTTGTTATAGTCAGGAAATGTACTCTATATTTGAAAATCAATCTAGAAGCCTACAATATCAATAATAAATGTGAAAAAAAATTAAAATTGTTTTTGTTATATTTTTTGGGTTGCTAGAAGTATGTTGACATTTAGAAAGCTTATGCGACATTTTGTGTACAAGCAAAAAAGAAATAAATATTATATGTCGACACATCGATCAAATTTCTATAAAAAACAAAAAACAAAAAAGTATTTGACACATGCATATATATATTTATGCCAACGAATTGAGTGTAGGGAGAAGTTTTCTTTTTGCCGACAAAAATATTTTCGTTGGTAGAAATAGTTTCTACCCACGAAACAAACGTGGATAGAAATTTGATTTTTACCAACGTGAGATGAACTTGGATAAAAAGACCTTTATTCTAATTTTCGTTTCAGGGGTGAAAATGTCTTTTATGCCCAAGAGTTTATTGGCGTGGATAGTCGTTTTGCCGATATAATGTCAACAACATGTAGGCAAAAATGAAAAGACGACGAGGATTAGGCCACGATGCGGTTCCCACACAAAAATAATATTAGCAAAAGCTCTACCCACGTTTTTCTTAAGATCTGTCCACATTTTTTTGTGTCGGCAGAGACAAAAATTCTTATAGAATTAGACCCAGGAAATGATCTATATATAATTGAACTAGAATGGTTTATCATCAGTTTTGCAGAAGTATCATTTAGGCAGAAATTGCAACTAGATAAAATGTAGGAAATTTTTTTTTGTACCACGAAAGCCGATGAGTTTTCAAACGACAAAGCATATCCATTAAAGTTCAAGAGAGAACAGAGTTTCCAATAAGATTATGTTTCTCAATGACTATCAGTAAAGCTCAAGGACAAACAATACCAAAGGTAGAAATTTACTTTCCTTAGGATGTCTTTTCTCATGGTGAACTATACGTAACACTATAAATAGAAGTCACTACTACGACAACAACAAAAGTATAAGTGTAATCAAAGGATATCAAACAAAAACATTGTATATAAAGAAGTTTTGAATTAGTAACTTGAGTTGTTTAATTCATTATCTTTATCGTTGTTCTTGTTATTACTGGGAGGACTATAAGAATTGACAAGGAAAGCAAAATATTTACACTCCATGACAAAGTCAAGTGTGATGAGTGTTTTCGTGTAGTGGTTTTTTGCCGTGAAGTATAAAAGTTTGTTCTTTTTATTATTCTTAGAAAACTGCATTATTATTTGTATTACGTAGAACAATTGTTGTAATACGTGCTTTTCCAATTGCATTTTGATTATAGGAACAAGGATGTATCGATATAAAGTAAAGCAAACAAAAAAAATATTAAATAATTTAAACAATGCATAAATACAACTACATTATTTAAATAATTGTTAAACTAAATTATTGAAATAAAATTTAAAATACATGTAATACATTAGTTATTGTAAATGGAAATTTGCTAAAATTATTTACAAAATAGAGAAAAATTTCATACTCTATCTATCAATGATAAACATGGAAAGACGATGATAGTATTGATACCGTTTATCGTTGATAACATTTAAATTTTGGCTGATTTATTTAACTATATATATATATATATATCAATTTCAATTTTTTCTTTAAACCACCTCCTTTTCCAATTGTCCCTTGGAGAAGCATAATGGGTGATGTGCTACAAATTTATTCCAGCTCATCAACCAGAAGTAGCAGCCTGTCCACGTGTAAGACTAAAAACATGTTAACATTACACATCATCAAGAGGGGCCACGTGGTTTGTAGCCAGATTCTTTTGCTTGGTACTATTTTCCTATTAAAACTTGACACGTGGTCGCAACTGTGTCCACTCAGAACCCCTCAATTATTTGTGATGGTTCTTAGGCTCTCTCTTCTAGTACGATTATGTCTTAGTCGCTCGTTTCATCAATTTACCAAATATTTTTTTATACAATCAACCATACAGGACTAAATCAATTAATTCATTATTGCACAAACGCTAGAGGTTGATTGGCCTATGAGATAAACAAAAATGAAGGAAGATACTAATTTAATTCAATCTAGGAAGATTTGGAAAAAATTGTTGATTAAATTTGAAGTATGTAAAGAAAATAGTATTATTTGAATTGGGGGAGGTGATAGAGAAGAGAGAAATAGGGGCAAAACTGGATTTGAATTGGGGTGATGTGAAGTGGCGATGGAGTAGGTGTTTGTTTTGCGGAAGGACGGAGGGGACACATTAGAAATAGGGGGCAAGACAATAAAATAGAAACTTGACCCCAATTTAAGTCCCTTTTATATATGATGTGATGCATGGAGTTTATAGTTTCCTCAACAATACCTGGAAAGCCCATCCAATTGATTTTCCAATTTCTTGATTTATATATATATATATATATTTCTAAAACCATAATTATCCAATTCAACATGTAAATAGATCAATCTTATCTGCAGAAAGGAAAATGTGGTCCTTGTATAATGACCTTAATTATTATTAATTCAACCATACAAATTTATTATAATTGTAAGCCATTGATAGATTGAAATTAGATTGTTTGGGATGTTTTAATAATTGAATGGAAGAGGATGAGCCACAAGTTTTGACAGGTAGGATAAAATAAGGAGGTTTGGGATTATTGGAGTGTCCCATTTGGACAAGAATACTCAATACTCAATGCCTATTATTTTAAATAGATGAAAGAGATCTCTTCTTTTTAATCAAATAACTTTGAAGCTTACCAATATTTGTGGTGTCCTTATGGTAGACCCCATCAACAATGGTTGCCCCATCCCCCATATCAACCAAACAAATTATTTGGTTCCACCCATGCCTACATCTACCACTCAATGTTACCATCCAAGCTAAGATATTTTACCTAATTTTTAATATAAGCATTTTCAATTTTTTTTTTTTTTTTTTACTTTTTAATATAAACACATCGACAATTCCTTACTCCCGACTGTAACCATTTTTTTTTTTTAAATTAAGTCTATAGATACTATTTTCACATCCAAATTTCTTTATTTTTACCTTCTTTTCACTAATGGTTTGACAAATTTTGAGAACAGAAAATAAGTAACTTTCAAAAAATACATTTTGGAATCTGAAAAGTTTAGAATTTGACTAAATATTCAACCATTAAAAAAGATGTAAACGATGTTGGAAGTCACATTAATGAATTAATAGACTTAATGTTTTAAAAGAAAACTAAAACTAAGAATCAAATAGTTATAAAACGGAAGACTTGACTCACCAAACAATAGCTTCACTTAT
Organism: Cucumis sativus; assembly: GCF_000004075.3. NCBI lineage: Eukaryota > Viridiplantae > Streptophyta > Magnoliopsida > Cucurbitales > Cucurbitaceae > Cucumis > Cucumis sativus. Next base: position 11,753,755 of record NC_026655.2, on the reverse strand, counting down.
AACTAGCTAGCCTAATTAATTGCAAATCTTCTGATCTCATGTTCTCTCTAAACTATTTTCTGTATCTCGAGCAACATATAGTGTCTGTGATTTTCAATTGGTTTCGATGCAAAATCATCATTTGAAGATCGAGATGCTGTTTTATCCTAAAAACAATGTGGCGATCAATTTGTCTGCACAAAGAGAGCAAAGTCATTATTATGGGAGTGATAGGGTGATCAATCTATTTGCACAAATAGAGGAAAGCTGTGAAATGTCTTAAAGAGATCGTGATCCACGACTCATCCATACTAGTTTGTTTCTGTTTTGCAGTTTCTAATTTTTCTAAGCAACATAACTAGACGGTTTGGTCACTCAACGATTTTGACAGTCTATTCTATCGGTTAGATAACCAGTAGGCAGAACGAAGTGCAACAACAACATCATGGAAAGACGTTACAAATTTACATTATTAGATATAAAAGAGAGAGTTTTAAAAGTATTTCAAATTATGGCATGTGTAGATTTTTAGTTTTTAAAAATTGTTTGTACTATTTAGTTGTAATTGGAAAAATATATTGTAAAAAATAAGTACAAAGTAGGATGGTTTTATTATTGTTATTATTATTATTTGCAGTATAGGGTTGATTAAATCTGATATTGGCACATTTTTGGTATAGAAAGGAAGAAAAAGGAAAAATGGAAAAAATGGCTTCCAAAGTTTTTGGTAACTTATTTAGTAGTTAATATGAATTATATTTGGAGAGACCTACTTAGGATGAATATTAATGAAGGAATTTTTGTTATTTGAATAGGAGTTAGCAATCATAACCACGTCTCTTTTGTTAATAATAATCATATACTAAAAGGCAAAACCCGAAGTGGCACCTACATATTTCTCAAATTTATTATCTCATCACAAATTTCCTAAGTTTCCCCTTTCTCTCTTTCTCTCTCTCTCTCGAAAATGAACGGCACCCACACATCCATTCCCATCCCCGACCACGATCCAAAGGCGCCGCTTCTTTCCGACGCCGACTCTCCCGTCCACCGCTCGGGCAGCTTCCGGTCGACGGTTAAATCCATCTTCAACCTTAAAAACTTGTACGTCCTTCTCGGTCCAGTTCTATGCGCCGGCGTGTGCTACTTCGTGAAGCTGGATGGGGCTTCCGGTGTGGGGAGCCGGAACATGCTGGGGGTGTTGATGTGGGTATTCACCTGGTGGCTGACGGAAGCAGTGCCGATGCCGGTAACGTCCATGTCGCCACTGTTTCTATTTCCCATGTTCGGAATAGCGGCGGCGGATGAGGTGGCGCATTCTTATATGGATGATGTGATCGCGTTGGTTCTTGGGAGTTTTATTCTTGCTCTCGCTGTTGAGCATTACAATATTCATAAAAGATTGGCTCTCAATGTGAGTTCTTAATTCACATTTCTTTTTTGTTTTCTTAATTTTTCCTTTAATATATAATTTCGTTTGAATAGCAAATTATTGTTTTGATATTGGGAGACACTATTTTCCGCGTTCACTCTTACTTTTGGATAACTACTCTTTTGTTTTTATTATTTTCTTACCTTTAAATTAATTGTATTTGATTTTTTTTTTTTTTTTTTTGGAAACGTATTGTAATAATTTTTTAAGTGATTATTACAATTTTTGTTAGTTTCCAAATGATTAATAAATAAAGAAAAGAAAATTAATAGGTCAGAGAAATGTTGGTTAAGATTGATTTTAAAATTGGGTTCATAAAGAATTCAAATGTGAATATAGTTTTAAAAAATAAAAAATAAAAAGTGGTCAAATACAGTTTTATTAACTAGTTTTGGTCCAATTAGGAGTTAAATTTGTGAAGCTTAATTTTCAAAACTCATACAAGTTGTTTTCCATATTTAAAAAAGTGGTTTTGATGAGTTTGAAAGAGTTGATAAAGCTTAATATTAAGAAATTAGAGGAAACGAAGGTTTGATTACATGGAAAATCAGAGAATCCAATTGAGAACAAGTTTGGCAAGAAAAAAGAATGGAGAAATGAATCCCATGTTACAATGTCTCCCTCAATCAATTTGAACCATTGAATAAATGTTCAGGTAACTCTTCTTTTCTGTGGGGACCCACTGAACCCACCACTGCTTCTTCTCGGAATCTGCGCCACCACTTTCTTTGTCAGCATGTGGATGCACAACGTCGCCACCGCCGTCATGATGATGCCCGTCGCCACCGGAATTCTTCACCGTTTTCCGATCGGTTCTTCCCGTTCCCCCGCTGAGACCAACTTCTGCAAGGCCGTCATTTTGGGGGTTACTTACGCTACCCCAATTGGAGGGATGAGCACTCTCACCGGCACCGGTGTCAATCTCATACTCGTCGGAATGTGGAAGAGCTATTTTCCTGAAGCTGATCCTATTAGCTTCAATACTTGGAGCTTTTTTGCTCTCCCAATGGCTTTGTTAATCTTCTTTATTTTTTGGGCCGTCTTGTGTTTGATGTATTGCCCCACAGGGTCTGGACCTGCGCTTTCCACTCATCTTGATAAGACTCAGCTTAAGAGAGAACTTGACGCATTGGGTATGTTTTCAATTTGAAATTATGTGTGTTTTATTTGTTCTTTCTTTTGAGATTTTTTTTTATTGAGGGAAATTGGATTGTGAAACAGGGCCAGTGGCTTTTGCTGAGAAGATGGTGTTGGCTATTTTTTCGGTGTGCCACTAAACTCTTGATCTTGACTTGTTGATTTCTTTTTTTTTTTTTTTTATCTGAGTTTGAGCGTTCTGATTGTGGAGAAATGAAATTTGAACGAGCTTTGTTTTTCTTACAGATTTTGATTTTCTTGTGGATGACGAAGAACATCACTGATGATATCCCTGGTTGGGGATCTCTATTCGATGGCCGTGCTGGTGATGGAACTGTCAGTGTGAGTACTGCTCTTTCTCATACCTTGTTGCACATTCAAACAATTTCCTGGTTTAGAACATAAATTAGCTGAGACAAGTTCTCTGTTCAAATTATTGTTAGTAACGTTGATAGTCACACTCACTCGTTGAATCTTTTTGCTATCATCCAAGCCTACGATAGATGGATAAGTGTTAATAAGATTTATCGTATTCTATCTACTTAAGCTTATGGGCTTAGCAGTAATTTAATATAGCATCCAAGGAAATTTGGTCGGTTCAGACATTTGTAACCGACTTTTCCGTATAGTACACAAATTCGCAACCTCTCCTATTTAAGATTAAGATTTTGGGGATTTTAATGCTGATTTCGAACTATTCTTAGTAATATTGATAATCAAGCTTTAGTTTTTCTACTAATGCCTAAGCCTAAGAGTGAAGGAGAAGGGTTGATAACACAAAGAAAAGTTTACATATATTATATCCTATCTAAGTTTTGATTTATATCGTATCCAAGAGGAAGTCTGGTGGGTTCAAAGACCTGTAATGTTATTTCTCTTTCATAGTGTAAACTAATTTTCAAACCCACGGATTTTAAAGAAGTAGTTTCCAAGCCAAGGAAGAACATTTGATTAGATTATATTCAACTCTATAAGTTGTTGACGAGTTTTGAACTCCACAGGTGATGATGGCTACGTTATTATTCATAATCCCGAACAGGAAGCAAGAGGGTGAGAAACTAATGGACTGGAACAAATGCAAGAAGCTGCCATGGGGGATTATATTGCTACTAGGAGCGGGATTTGCCATAGCAGATGGGGTGAACAGGAGTGGGCTTGCGGACATATTAGCCAACGCATTGAACTTTCTAGAGAAAGCTCCATACTTAGCAGTGGCCCCTGCAGTATGCCTTGTAAGCAGCCTCATCACCGAGCTTGTGACATCAAACAATGCCACCACGACGCTGGTGATCCCAATCCTCATCCAAATAGCCAGCATAATGCATCTCCACCCACTCTTCCTTATGATCCCGGGTGCCATTGGCGCACAGTTCGCATTCTTGTTGCCCACTGCAACCCCTTCAAATGTGGTCGGGTTCAGCACTGGCTATATCGATATTCCGGACATGATCAAGATTGGCTTGCCTTTGAAAATCGTTGGCATTGCTGCTGTCTCCCTTCTGATGCCCTCGCTCGGTACTTTTCCTCCCTTTTTTCCTTTTTTGCTTTTCGATTTCGTCTCTTGCGCTTTAACCTTTTTTAGTTTAGGATTTTTGTTTATGGATGTTGACTCTGGCTGAGATGGTAGTATTTCTTAGTGAGTTGAGATGAATTTAGAGGAGGAATTAAGTCATCCAAACCAGGAAACTTTTTCTATTCTTTCTCCAAAACTGCCAAGCTTGCAGTAATTTGAAAATTTTCTCTCCTAAAGGCCTTCTTTCTTTTACAAGTCTCCAAGTACTAAGGCATAAGTTTGCTATCAAGTATTAGAGACTAAGTTTGTAGTTTTTAGACAATAAGGAATAGATGGAAAGAGACCAGAACAAAAAATACTAAGATATATATTTAAAGTTGAAAGTTAAAGATTTGGGGTTAGATTGAAACTTTTCCAATATTAAGGACAAAACTGAAATGAACTACATTCATGGCATTTTGTACACGTTTATATGGTTTCTGACTTCTCCTATCACTTTATGCCACGATTCACCACATTTTGTCTACTTCCACTTTCTTGTTTAGTTTTTAGAAGTGTTTCCAAAATTCAAATCAAGTTATGAAACTGAAAGACGTTTTCAAAACTTATTTCTTTCTTTTTAGAGTTTGACTATAAGGATTCACATATTTAACTAGGAAAGATGAAAACTATATTTAAAGATATAAATCATCAACTAAAAATCAAACACTTAACAAAAGGTCCTTTTAAGTATTTGGTTTCGATTTCTTCCCACTCCACCAGTTCTGAAGTTTCAACAAAATTACTAAAGAAAGACATAAACAGCATTTTGTATGTAATCTAGTCTACATTTCTTTTTGGGGTATATATTTAACTGATACAGTTTGATTCAATTCTGTAAGTTCTAATACAAAATTGTATTGGCCATTGGAATTTGCAGGAAGCTTAGTTTTTGAGACAAATAAGCCAATGCAATGACTGCCAAATTTGAAGGTACTTGCTGTTGATTTTTGAGATATTTACCCATGGAATCAGAAATCACCTTATATATATATATCCTTTTTGTTAATCAGTTATATTATTTATTGTCTTCAAGTTTATGCATAAATTAAAGTAAATACCTGTGCGTTTATATAGGAGCATCAGTTTCTTCTTCCAAAATATGTATAGAGAGATGGCCTCTAAGGAAAGGAAATGTGGTGGGCATTGGTGTATATATATATGTGTATACCATTTGTAAAATCATATTGTAAGAAAACATAATTTGAGAGTACAAGTGAGTACTGTTTAATGTTGCAAATGCCTACTTGTGTAACCATTGAGTCACATTAAAATATAGGGTTTTTGAAGTATTTTTCATAAGTTAGTAAGTTCTTTTTTACAGCAGTAATTAAGCATTTTCCCCCCACCAAGATTCATATCGTTAAGAAAGTTTAGATGCATAATAATAGTTCGTACCTTGGAAGAAGGAGGAGATGAGAATGCCCGGCAGCCCCGAGGGGACATTTCCAATCGAAAGATGCCTAAATCTTACTAATAAGTAAGTATATAACAATAAATTTTAAAAGCGGTAATTATAGTAAAATGGATCGGTTGATAAATTCATACTAGTGATTGAGTCTATTACTGGTATAGATTAAATTTGTGATATCTATTACTAATAGATTGTGAGAGTTTTATTACGTTGCAAATTCTTGTGTTATATTTGGATATGATTTATTTGCAAGGATCACTTTTAACATTTTTATAAGAAATAAGAGGTAAACGTCCACGCTACATCTTATGCAACATTAGGGATGACTAAAGTTTCGTATTTGAAGATTGATTTTAAATATGTTTTCAAGGTTTTTTTGCTCTTTAATTTTATAGGGATGGTCGACATTTTGAATGGCCAATGTCATTCACCGAGCTTATAAAAATCAATAACAAATATTTGCTAGACACCGATATTCTTCTATCTAAGCATTGATAGACAAGTGATAGAAGTGTATCCGTTTCTATCATTGATAGAATTAAATTTTTTTGATATAGCTTATAAATATTTTAATTTACTTTGTTATTTTTAAAAATACCCCAACAAAAATATGTTTGAAAGTAATTTTGAAATTACTAAAAGTTATATTTTTCATATTCAAAATCATATTAAAAAATATATTTAATCACTTTAAATCAAATTAATATTTAATTTATACACTTTTAAAAGTTTATCATAAATTTTCTATTATTTCAAAATCACTTTTAAACGTAAACGAATGCATATATCATAAAGGCAAAGGCATCTAATTCAGTAGCAAACGTATCTATTTCAATTCTTTCTATCTTTTGTAAAGAGGGTGCGTGTTTCATGTTTCTTTCTAGCTCCTACAAGAGAAAAGAATGAAAGGGTCGACTAGCTCTTTCTTTCCCGAGTCTCCTTTTCGAAGGAGAAAGGGCTTTGCATTCTTAATTTGGTGGCATACCATAAAAAAAAACATGTTAATTATCCATGTGCACCATTAAATTAATTGAAGTTTAAAGTGGCAAAACGCAAGGAAGGCAAACACAAGAGGCGTGAAAGAGCGAGAAAAGGTGTGAGAGCAAATGATTGAGGGAGAAAGTCCATAGTATGTAAGAGCATTATTATATTGTACTCGATTTAGTTTAGAGTAGTGAAGAACTCTACCATGTGAGAGCTATTATACAAATCACACTGATTAATAAGAAAAACTTTTTAAAATAGCAAAATAAATTAAAATATTTATAAACTATAACAAAGTTTATGATTCTATCAAAGTACAAATCCAAGAAGCTGAAGTCAAAGAAGCAATGAGTGTCATAATAGAGTTGTATCGTCTATCGTGTATAAATCCAAGATTCCAAAATTTTGCTATATTTCAATGAATTCCATTTCATTGTAATCTGCAATCAACAAATTTGAAAAAAAAAAAAAAAAACAAAAGAATTGAAAAACTCAACCAAATTTGATCAATAATCTCCTTTGAGATACTTCCAATAATTTCCTTTTGAAAGTACGTCCGACCCCACAAAAGAAAGAGGGTTATGGTTCATCTTCTTATGTATAGATAGAAGATATCTAAATATATGGTTACAATGTCACAACTCAAACCATACTATCAACAAAAATATCGAAGTAATAAGAATAGGATGTGAGTTTGTTACAACTTTGAAATTTTCTTATCGGAAAATATTATTCTCAACTCCTTTTATACTATCAACAAAACTTAAAACGCAACGGTGGTTAACTTAAACGTCAAGTATAATAAATATATACCAAAACGTTTATTAATAACAAACGTTTGATACTTAATTACAACACTTTGACCAAACAACCAATGCCTTATTTCCAAAACGTCTAGAGTCATCTTATCGCAAATCCTTCAACCTTCTTCTCTACTTGGCCTAAACACCTAATCCTCAAAGATGATTTTTTTAAAGAATGTCTAAAAGACTGAGATTTTATGAAATCCTTTTCGTAATACCTTTTCATAAACATCATTTCGCATAAATAACATCAAATAATTTCATCTCACATAAACATTTCTTTATGCTTAACATACTCACAACAACAATTTCACACAAAAACATATTAGTTAACATTCATTTCTTTCGCCAAGTATCTCGAATCGTTTTATACGCTTGGTTTCATTACCTCGCGTTTGACTACTGTATCAGCAACATTCGAGAACATATAGATTCATAATTGTTGCTCATGCCGTTAAGTTTTATACGTTCATTTCAACACATAAGCCAACTTCTTATCACCATGGGGTTTGGACACCCCATGGCGACCTTGACTTTTTATGTGCACGTAAAAGTTAATATCATCTCAAGGAATCAACTAATGATTTGAAAACCATTTCATAGCATGAAAATCGTAATCATCAAATCAAGTTTTAACACTTTCTCATTTGAAAAACTTTCACAGCTTCTTTTTTAAACATTTTCTCATTTGAAATCATCTCTCAAAATAGTAAAGTGGAACCACAAAACATTTAAGAAGAAAACTACTCACCACACTTTATCAAAAATTCTTCTATTCCTTCTCTTTCGTGGAGAGGGAAGAGACATTTTCTTAATCTTACACGTTAACCCTTATCGAATCAGATTTGACATTTTCTTAGCAAGATCTTGCTTCTCGCCTAACCCCATACTGCAAATAACTTTAACCACAACACTTTTTGCAAATAACCTTATCGCGTAGTTATATTTTTTACAAGAAAACTTTCTCGCGAACTAACCAACTTTTACTCACTTAGAACACTTATCGCGAATTTAAACTTCAAGGCTTCCTCGCAGACTTCTTCATTGCCAAACTCTTGGTTCTCATCGCGAAGACTACCTAAACGCCTAGTCGTTTTAAAACTTACGCTTTCTTCTGAGAGCATTTAGACTTATAGATTCTACTGCAAACCATTCTTTTCTCAAAACTACCTTGCGAATTAACTTCTTAATCGCAAAAATTATTCTAACAATAAAAGATTTTATCGCTTAATCATTTCCACGCATATATTCAAAGACCAATTTCTTTAGTAGTTTTAGCCAAAATTTTACTTTCTATACTCGAATTAAAAACAAATCTCATATATGATTTTGCTGTGAGGTGTGATGTCACACCCTAATCCACAAGACAACAAAAATGCATGAAGTAGTGTGATTATGACGCGATTTAGCTTAAAATTTGCAATTGGTCTTATCATTAAGCTTATTCTCAACTTCTTTTAAACTATCAAACAAAACTCGAAACGCAAGTAGTCAACCTTAAACACCAAGTGCAATAAATAAAAATGTACATTTGATCAAAAATAGGTGTTTGGTAAGAACATACAATTACAACACTTTGACCAAATATAATTAACATTTATCAAAACTCTTTAACGTCTAGTGGCTTTCTCAACTCGCCGCAAGTCCTTCAACTTTCTTCTCTATTTGGCCTAAATACCTGATTATGGAAGATGACATTTCTAAAACGTAAGTCTAAAAGACTTAATGAGATTTTATGAGATCTTTTAAAAACATATCAAAACATATGTAATCATTTTTACAATAAAGTTAGATTAATTCACAAATCACATCAATATTCATTTCACAATAAACACCCATTAGTCAATTAATCTTTTCGCTAAGGATTCCGAATCGTACTTTACTCATTACCTCGCGTTTAGACCACTGTATCAACAACGTCCAATAACATACATATTTGTCCTTGTTGCTCAAGTCGCTAAGCTTTATACACTCCTTTCAACACATAAGCCAACTTCTTATCACTATAGTTAATTTATTTTATTCAACCACTCAAAAGATATTACATAAATGTTCATCCCAATGTTTCAAACTTTCTTTCACAAATTGCTAATATGTGCAAGACCATAACATGTTTAATATATGAAACAAATATATGTTTATTAGCTTAGAAGCATTTATTAATTTAAAATATGTGCAACAGTTCCAAGACAATTAAGCATTTTAAAAATTGTAGCAAACATACATAAATTAAGCATTTTGGTATGGTTTATATTTCAAGTTATTTTAAAAAAATTATCAAATAATACATATTAGATATGGTTAATAATAATTTAAAAATAAAATTTAATCATCCCCTATGATTGTGCTAATCATAATTATACACATATTTTGGTTGGTTTTTATTTAAAAAGTTAATTTATTGTGCCTCTTATATCGAATAATTATTTTTTTAATGTTCTATTTTTTAATTATATAAATATTCATATTTACTTTGATTAGAATTTTTATATATTTTTTATTTTGTATGTTATTGTTTTTGTTGAAGCCTTCCTTTAGCATAATATTGTGTTGACTTTCTTTACGTTATCCTTTAGCATTACTTCTGATGACTTTACAACGGTTAAAGATTGTGGTGGATGGTAGATGAATTGAATTGTCCCGATATATCAATTACTATACGGTTGATGTATACGTTCCTTTATCAACTTCGTTTCAAGGTTTAAAGACATAAAGAACTTGATTAGGAAGGAAAGTGCAAAAGAACCTGATTACGAAGTAAATAGATGTAAAGTCGTGTGAAAGCGGTACAGAAGTAAATGGCAGGTAAAGAAATAGGCGAAGAAGATGAAGATCAGATGGGGAACAGACGTGAAATCGGTGATTTGGCGGTGAAGAAATATTCGAGGAAGATGAAGAGATGAGTTTCAAATGGAACGAAAATTTCTTGGTTTCAAATGGAACAAACAGAGCTAAACCGACTGAAGTCCAAGAATGATTTGAACGTTTGTAGAGGTTAGGATGAAGCTTCCCATTAATAACAATATGTATAATTTTATGTTTTGAAAAAATTATAAATTTATAGAGTTTAATTGTATGTGGGATGTATTATTTAATTACAGGGTATATGAGTTTTAGGGAACAATTGTATTTAGGACTCAAGTTTTTCAATTGGGCACGAGCATTTGAGGCATTGTTCCTCACAAATACTTTAAGCATCGCATAGACTCGTACCTAAGAATTTTAATTTGAATGCTCACACATAATACTTATGGTTAACTTTATAATTTGATCAAATCAAATATATCTTAATAATCAAACCACAAACAAGTAATTCACATATATGGTTTTAATAGAGCTAGTATTCACATTCTTCAAAATTTAGCTTTAAATACTACAATAATAAGTAGGGTCTTTATTCTTCATCTTCTTCTCAGGTCTCCCTCTTGTAAATCCTTTATCTTCTCCTTCTATAACTTTATCATCCTTCCCTTCCCATCAACATTTCAATCTTTTCTGGTTTAGGATTTTGTTAATCTCTTGATGATCCATCTACGGCTTTTCAATCGCTTCTCTTTTGTACTTCTCTAACATTTTTTTTCCTTCATTTTGTTGTTTAGATGATCTATTGCTTTCTTGTTGCTCTTCTTTAAACCAACGAGTGTGACGTCTACGATTTTGGTTCTAATCCAACTTGGGGCATGGTTTATTATTTTACAGTAAATACTTAGTGGGGAATTGACAAAAATAGGCCAAAAATGGGGTAGATAAAGACTTTTAGGATTGATTGTAAAAAGTTGACATATAGGACAAATTGGAGGTGAAATGACGAAAATACCCTCATTTAATTTCAATTCACATTTGCTCTTCTCTTCTTTTCCAACCTCTCTCTCTTCAATGTCATTCACCTGAAGGAAAAAAACAGAATTTCGAAGGCAGCCTTATTCTCCTCTCCTCATAGATTACGTAAAGGGAAAAAAAAAAAGTAAAATCCTTCTGTTGCAGTCTCATAGATTACGTAAAGAAAAAAGAAAAACTCATTTGTTGCATTTCTCCTTCTCATAGATTATGTAAAGGAAAAAGAAAAAAAAGAAAAACCCATTTGCAATTCTTCTCCTCTCTCAAAAGTTTGTCAACTTTTCGCTTTACTTCGGTGTCGTTCATCATCTACTCCGGCGAACATCTCACGCATTGTGGTTTGTTTTAATTTTTTTTTAAATCCGAATTTGAATTGTGTTGTGTTACATGTATATATATTTGCATCTTAAATGTATAAATCAAATATTATTTTTTATTGTTTCAAGTTGATTTAGGGTTGATTTAAGGTTGTTTTAAGGATGTTTCAAAGGATGTTAGCAATTTATTATTATTATTATTTTATCTCGCAAACATCTGGTAGACATCTCACAAACATCTCGCAGACATCTCGCAGGTTCTTAAATTGAAATGTTTAATCTGAAATGAATTGATTTAGGGTGACTTTTAACTATTGTTTTTTGTATCTCGCAATATCCTAAACATTTTGTAGCTGTCAATATTGTAAACATGTAGGGTGTGACTATGCACGTTTTATTTAGTATTTACCTACTATTTTTTAATAAACTTTGTTTATGTGATATGTCAAATTCCAACTTCAAATCATTTTTGCAGCAATTGAAAAGTATAAGGTGGTTTAAGGATGTCACATGTTCCCATGTTAGTGCGTTACGGTGGTACGTGGGATGAGAGGCAAAGAAAATACGAAGGAGGCATGTTAAAAGGCATCGTTGTCAGTAAAGAAATAACACATAAAGATTTACAGGCAGAATTATATGACCTTGCAGAAGTTGACCCTTCAAAGTTCGACGTAATGATAAGATGCATATATGAGATAAAAGTGGAACACGAAGCTCCTACATTTGAGTTAAGCAATGACCGTGATTTGAAGTTTTATCTTCTTAGTGAAAATCCATTAAAGGTCCCTTTATACGTCTCATTTGAGCCTAAAAGTAATCAAAGCAAAAAAGTGTTAAGCAAAGATTACAATTCAGTATCTGGCAGCAACCAAGCTCATAACTTAAACCCTCATCCTCCAATTGTAATGGATACATTAAATGAGAATGAAGTTCATGTTCGTGAAGTTGAAGTTGGCTTGTGTGATAACGTGATAGGGACCACTTCGGCTATATGGGAATCATATGAGTCATATGATTCGAAAGATGAGACTTTTACATGGAAGCCAGTAGAGATGAATAGTGAATCATTTGACATCCCACAACATAGAGATGCTCCTACAAAAGATTGCAAAGGAAAATCTAAAGTTTGTTACAGCTCTTCTAGCCAAAAGTTGAAGACATACAGGATTGATTGGTCCGAAGAAAGCTCTACAAGTGAGGAGTTTGATGTAGGACAAATATTTTTTTCCAAAAAAGATTTGTCAATGAGATTAAGTGTCTTGGCAATAAATTTTTTTTTTTCAGTTTGTAGTAAAAAAGTCTACAAAAGAGGTTCTCTTTGTTAGATGCATTGACAACAAGTGTGGTTGGAGACTGCGAGCGATGAGATTGAAGGATTCAAATATATTTAAGATTAAAAAGTATGTCAAAGTTCATTCGTGTTCTCTTGACGTTTTGAATCGTGACCATAGGCAAGCAAAATCTTGGGTTGTTGGAGAATTAATAAAGTCAAAGTTCAAGGGAGTCGGTCGTCTATACAAACCACGTGATATCATAGAAGACATGAGGCAAGACTATGGCATAAATATGAGTTATGAAAAAGCATGGCGCGCTAGAGAAAATGCGTATGAACGAGTGCGCGGGTGTCCTGAAGAGTCATATAATCTATTGCTTAGATATGGTGAAGCTCTCAAACTTGCAAATGTAGGTACAATATTTCACATGGAACTTGAAGATGATCGTTTCTTCAAATATCTTTTTATGGCTGTTGGTCCATGTGTTCGAGGATTCTTAAACTGCATTAGACCGGTTATAGTCATGGATGGAACATTCCTTAAGAACAAATATCGGGGTCAGTTGATAGTTGTTGTTTGCTTGGATGGTAACAATCAAATTTATCCTCTTGCCTTTGGAGTGGTGGACAGAGAAACAGATGCTTCAATACAGTGGTTCTTAGAGAAATTGAAAGGTGCAATAGGAGAGGTGCCTAATCTAGGCTTCGTGACAGATCGAAAAACATGTTTTTCTAAGTGTATTGCATCGGTTTTTCCCTCCGCATTCCATGGACTTTGTGTCCAACACTTGACTCAAAATTTGAATGATAAATACAAGAATGACACTATAGCTACTTTGTTTTACAATGCATCTAGAACATATCGTGAATCAACGTTCTCAGAAGCGTGGAGAAGTATTCTTGCATTTCCTAATGATTCAGGAAAATATTTAAACGATGTTGGAATAACACGTTGGTCTCGTTTTCACTGTCCAGGAAGACGATATAATATGATGACAACAAATATAGCAGAGTCCATGAATTCTATACTGAAAGAACCTAGAGATTTGCCTATTGCTTCATTCCTTGAACATGTTCGAGCTTTGCTACAACGTTGGTTTTGGGAGCGTCGAGAAGAAGGCATTAAAGTGACGTCTACATTGACTAAATGGGCAGAGTTAGTTCTACAAAAGAAACAAGAACGAGCTTTGACAATGAAAGTCAACCCAATTGATTGTTACCAATTCCATGTTAAAGATTTAGATAAAGAGGAGGTAGTAAATCTTCATACTCAAGAGTGCACTTGTAAGGAGTTTCAAGCTGAGCAACTACCATGCGCACATGCCATTGCTGTTGCACGGGATCGCAATATAAATGTTTATAGCTTATGTGCTAACTATTACACTAATGAATGTTTGTTGGCAGCATATTCGGAGGCCGTCTACCCAGTTGGGAATCAGTCGGAATGGAAGACAACTGAAGAATATGTACATATGACTGTCTTACCTCCGAAAGTAGTCAAAAGAGTTGGTCGACCGAAGAAAAATAGGATTCCAAGTGTCGGTGAAGCACCAAAATTGCATAAATGTGGTCGATGTAAAGAAACAGGCCACAATAGATTAACGTGTACCAATCCAATTTCATACATTCAGAAGTCGAGCATACAAGATTAGTACCCGTCTTGGTAAGTAATAGTTTTATACTTGCTTGGTTTGTGCTTGAGTTGTTTGCATGATCACGATGTAAAAAAGGTTCATTGTTTTAATGCAGGTGGAAGATGCTTATAAAATTGTGTCATGTGTTGTTTGCAAGATCACTAAAGTCATCTCACTGACAATTTTAAGTTGAAGACTTTTCTTCTGCAACTTCAAGACTTTCCTTCTCTTTTTATTTATCCTACTGTGAACTGTTTATAGAATATTTACTCATTGTATTTTCTTTTACAATGTTTGTATTACGTTGCGTGTAACAACCATTTTATATGGTATTTGGTTTTTAACAGAAATGCTCTCCTTTGGCATCTGTTCTATAAATTTCTGTTGACTGCAAACTTGTGCAGAATATGAATTTCTGAGTGTATATTTTGTTATATGCCCTTATTTGATCTGAATCTGTTCTATAAATTGTACAACTATGTCTCAAGTTTCTGTACAACCGTGCTCTTGAGTTTAAGGAATATTTTTCACTTTAATCTCATCTTTCTGTAAAGTTTGAATAAGGTAGAACTTCATAGCTAAAGCAAGAGGTCGTTTTTAACAGAAATGCTCTCCTTTGGCATTTCAAACTTTTTGAGAAAGACTTGAAATCCTATTATGACCTAACACTAAACTCAATAAATGCTCTCCTTTTGCTACTGCAGTAGTAATGATGCAAATCTTGCTGATTACTTTTAGTTTTCACATTCTTTCTTGACAACAATGTCAATAAAGTTACAAGGTTCAGCCTCTTCAAGCATATGAACCACCATTTTCATGGAGGGCCTTGTAGATGGAATCTTAATCGTGCAGCGAAGTGCGATCCTTACCACTTTGACTGCGTTCTCCACCTGAGCCTATGATATGCTCGGATCTACCATCTCTTTCAGATTACCTTTTAGATATCTCATTCTGCTTTCCTGTTGTTTTCCTGGCAGGTGTCTTAGAAAATGGGCTTCTTTTCTGTTGGTACTTCCATTAGAACAACTCCAAAGCTGTAAAGAATAATGTTTGAACCATCCGTGAGAAGTAAATAATATTGTGTGTTTTAGAACTCAATAACTGCTCTCCTTTTGCTACTGCAGTAGTAATGATTCAAATCTTGCTGATTACTTTTAGTTTTCACATTCTTTCTTGACAACTATGTCAATAAAGTTACAAGGTTCAGCCTCTTCAATCATATGAACCACCTCTTCAAGCATAGTAATCTCAATGGAAAAAACAATAATTAATAACACTCAAAGGAGTGAATTTTAATGTCGATGAGTTGGCTCTGAAAGTTCAGCTAGTAGCAAGTCTGAGCTAATGATAAGTAATGTATAAAGCCGGCTGGTTAACAATAATAAGGTACAGAACAAGACACAGATCAAAATGCTGCTATTGGTAATGAGGATCCAACTGTTCCTACATAAGAGGTTTTTATAATGAGAGACATTGAATACCAAGTCCAATTTTTCACAAGGAGCTAACTAAAACTATTTCCATGGGCATTGAATACCAAGCATAATTCTCTAGACCACTCTTGTATCATGGTAAACTTACATCCCCCACATTTTATCATATCATAACCTGTTAATGTATGCAACGACCAAGTCCAATACTTTACCACCGTCATATAGAGAAGGCTCTTGCTGAGATAACAAGAACAGACCAAACGTGATCAATTTTAAATGAAAGGCTCAAATAAATGGACAGATACCAGTTCTCAGAAGGATGAAATGTTAATGCACAGAGCTATCAGCAACCTTGGTCGTACCACTACTTTTTGGTGGTTCAATAACACGAAGTGGAGATACCTTCTCTCCCAAAATATCCCTAACAGGTCGTTTAATTGATTTTGGAAGTTTAATTGATTTTGCACAGAGCTATCAGCAACCTTCTGGAAGTTTAATTGATTTTGATGCAGAACCTGAACCCATTGCTTCTGCAGTTTCGCAGCCACCACAAAGTTCTGCTCCACCACCGGTAACACATCAAGAATGCCTATATTCATACATCAGATATCCAAAAATGTTTCTAAGACACCTGCAAAAAACAATTAGCATTCAAAGAGGTGAAATTTTCATACAGTGTGGGATAAATTGGCCTTCCTAATTCTAAGAGCATGAGTATGTTGCTCTCACCTGCATTGTTGTACATTATATAAAAGTTATGCACACTTTACAATTTTCCAAGAGAATGAAATAAAAATTTCATACCATAAAACAAAAATGGTATTCATTCCATTATATAAAACTACTTATGTACATAGTTTGGAACATATACAATTCCTTCAAAAGTTGGAACTAAAAGTCAATACATGTGATTGTTGGTCCATAATTGAAATGCCAATTGTTTTCTAAAATATGACATGTTTTCTTGACATAATGTAGCTACATCTAAACCAGAAGCTTCATATTCGAAATACTTAATTGTAAATACACCACAATCACTATTGTTGCGTTGAAGTGGAATGAAAGTTGACAATGACAATGTGGCCCAAGGTTCCTTGTGTGTTGATGATCCGCCTCTCCTAACAAAGAATCCAGTAGTATCGAGCAAATTTGGCACCATCTCTCGAATTGGCACTAATATGCTTCTCATATCTTCGGCACTCGTAAGCGACGGAAGCGAATCCCATACCTTGACTTGACAACGTACCAAGTCCAAGCATAATAGAATCCAATGATTGCCATGGATATTGAATGAATAGTAAATGTAATCAACATTCACCCAAGGATATTGAAAGTCTTGTTTTGATCCGACAACATAGTCAACCAAACGATACTCCTCCTTCCAGTGAAATGGTCGATTCTCTTTAATACATTCTTGGTATTCAGGCCACTTCGCAACTAATAGTCGCTGGAAGGAAAAAAAACACACATGCATGTATATCAAATACAATAAGACAATAAGACAAATATCAAAAACAAATTCAGTACATAAAGTATGGTTGCGAGTACAAACCATGAAGAGTGTGTCTACAGTTGTGAAGTTTTGAGCAGAAGGTATCATGGTTGTCTTAATGTTGAAGCGAATGAGAAGAAAGAGTGCATCCAAATGCTAATAGAAACAAAATAAAACATTTAATTCGGTTATGCGATCAAACCAACTTCTTGAAGGTACTATTTTTAGTTAACAAACATGGTTTTACTAAGTGCTCTAAAACTGTAAATAAGAAATAATAAGAAAAGTCCTTACCTCATCCGCCAACCACCAACGACACATGAACAAGTCTCTGAAAAATTCCTTCCATTTTTTCCCGTGAAAAGTTTCACGCACCTCATCTTTCGTACGCTTGTCTATGATCCAAGCTCTGAGTCGATCTAAATGGGTGTCAGGTATTTTGTGCATAGTATCATAGACGGTTGAGACTGATAGGTGGTGGTGGTTGATTTTGTAGACCGTTTAACTAAAGCTGTGAAGGGGTTGACAAGTATACACTTGCACGCTTGCTACGTGCGGGCCGAACGTGTGGTCGTTTAGTGGATAATGGTTCTATTTCCATGACGTCTGAATCAAAATAAGTAAGACTTTTTACTCCAATTTCCTCGTTGAAATCGTCAACGACGTCTATTGGCTCCTCCAAATCAATATGAACCTTCTTATCCAACTCGTCCATTGTGTCATCCTCCGTGCGGTTTGCTTCGACACCCTATGGAAGGTCAAAATGCATTACTAAGGATAAAGCATTAGTAAGGATGATTTTCACCCCACTACACAACTTTGATTCCTAACCTTTTTTTGAAGTTCAACGTGTTTCACCCCATCACTTGTGTCATCCTCCTTTGGCATCCTCAACCAATAAGGTGTACTAGGTGTGTCAACATCTTCGGTCTGGGCATCATGACCTTTAACTCCCGTGCAGTCTCCTTCTTCACCCTTTGGAAATGTCAAAATGTATTGGTAAGGAACACTTTGAAAATGTACCACAAACTTTGAAAATGTTAAACAAACTTTGATTCCTAACCTTTTTTTGAACTTCAAGGTGTTTCAATATAGTCGACAACATTGATTTTAGGCTTCCACGTTTATTCTTGAGAACCGCTACTCGATATTTGAGTTTTCGAACAACTTCTTTCATCTTAGACTTCCACTTCTTCTTTTTCTTACTATTTTTGCAGTCATTGTCATCATTACTAGCTTCTCCTGGTCGTTTTGAATCACCATTCTTCTCAGAAACGGTGTTATATGGATGAGATTTCTCAACAAGTTCCCTTGAAGACATTCTTAGATGCTCCTCCTCTTCAGACATCATCTCAATTACCACGTTAATTAAGAACTACAAAGTGGAAATGTAGTTAGTTAGTCAAAACATAAAGGAACAAAGTCATGCATTCGGTAAGTTACTGTTTGTTGATACTTACCATTGGCGAGTCAAACACCTGGCTCTGTAGGACATGAGACTTCGCCGATAGTTCGCACACCCACCTCAGCATTTGTGGTATTGCATCGTTGCTTACTTTACGTACACCACATTCAGTGATGATTGGTATAGACTCATATGCCCAAACCTATTCCATGTTCGACAAAACAAGTTTAGCAAGTGTCCCAAGATATATGTATATATAAATATGTGCATAGGAAGTAAAGTAACATACCTGTAACGCCTGCGAAAATCCCATGACAGTATATTTTGTCTTAGTTGATTTATTCTTTTCCTTGGCATGTTACATGTCCAAGGCTCGTTTTAAGGCAGAAAGTGTACGCCCAAAAACCAACCCTCCCCAATCGTAATTGTTAAATGTGGTCCAATCATCTGCAATCCTAAATAAAGTTTGGTCCACTTTCGTCCGCCTATCTTTTCCTAACAATGACAGCTCTATAAAGTACACTAGAGCTAATTTAACTATGTCATCGTCATCGTCATCCCCCTCGTATTCCACAAATGTGTCCTCTAAGTCACTTATATAACTACACTTTTTTTTGTTCGAAGAACTTCTCCAACAACCTACTATTCCCAACCAATTCAATAGGCTCTGGTTGAGAACTCCATAGACCCGTCATCATATTAAACTCTCTCCTACCAAAACTGCACACAACTTTCCCTATCTTGAAACTGATATGATCAACCCTTTCATCTTCCACCTCCCTTAACAATAAGTAGTGGATGAGCGGCCCATTAAAGACTATATTAAGATCCAAAAAGTGGCCGAACTTTGTATTTCTAAATAAGGTTAATTGATCCGGTTTCAATTTAGCCTTTATTTTACGCGTACTGTTTTCTAAATGAGATAAACTGCTTACTATAGACTGAAAATGATGAGCAGGGTCAATCTTGTACATGGGACCGTTAGTTGATGTCGAAGCCATACTGAAACCTGCATAAAAAAAAAAAACTAATTAAATATAATTGCATAAGAGACTTACTAAACATGGATGCACTAGCATCTTCAGACTTCTACTCAAATTTTGGAAGGTGCGAGATAGGTGCTGATAGGTGCGAGATGATGGAAACATTCAAGGCTATTACTTGCTAAGTCTAATAAAATTGCTAACCCTAAACCCTTAAAACCCAATAAACTAGTTAAACATGCATTCTAAATGATTTAGGAAGGGTAACACTCTCATCTTGGGACTTCTACTCAAATTTTGGTCAAGTAAAGGCCAATAAACCAAATTAGATTACTAAACCAAATTGCTTGCACTGCTAAACATATATTGTAACACTTTTACTAAAATGATTAATAGTAGGAGGAAAGCCTACATGTATGTCTAGGAACAAAACTAATTGAATCATTTGTCTTCAAATTTTCTCTAACATATGAATCTTAAATAAATTGGTTTGACATAGGACGAATTAATATGGGGAGCTTCTTGGTTATACAAGGCAACAAAGATTGTATTCTATTGGAACTACATCACTAAAAACATTAACAAAGTAGAGAACAACAATGCAACTTATGATAATGTCTTTTAACATTGTTGTACTGGTAGCTTTGCAGAGTTTAGATGGGATACCAAATATGTTGGAATTCATGTTCTAAACTCCAAGGTATGGTTTCTCTATTATTACAGTACATTGTAAAGGAAATGGTTTTTTTTCCTAAAAATAGAATGGCTCCCACGGTTCTTTATGTCTGTGTGCATACGACATGCATTTCTTCTCTACAAATTTAATGATATATCTATAATGTGCCCAAAACAAAAAACTCAGATCTCAACAGACAACTTAAACAAACAAAATGGATACTATAATAATAGATAAACATATCTTCAACAGACTAACTTTAAAAAAAAAACTGAGATTTTATTACTCACTTGACTTCAAAGATGATGGATACGACACTGCCAACGTAGAGGAGTGGATAAGAAATGGAGAGGTCCGGTGAAAACAAAGCTGAAATCGAAATGGATGGAAGTGGAGAAGCGTTCACCGGAGTTGAAGTCGAAACTAAAACAGAGACCCGTGCAGAAGAAATGGAGACGTTCGGTGAAAAAGTTGAAATCGGAAAATATAGTGGAGAGTCGTGGAGAAAAAATTGATGGAAGTGGAGAAGAAATGGACGGAAGAGAAAAACGTTCACCGGAGGCGGGAGAGAGTTTAAGGGGGTAACTGCAGAGGCGGGAGAGTTCAAATGCGGGAGGTTTACGTTTTTTTTTTCTTTTGAACGGCCTTCTCTTTGGGTAACTGTACGAAAAAGAAGAAAAGAGGAAGGAAATTAAATGAGGGTATTTTCGTCATTTCACCTCCAATTTATCCTAAATGTCAACTTTTTTACAATCAATCCTAAAAGTCTTTATCTATCCCATTTTTGGCCTATTTTTGTCAATTCCCCATACTTAGTATCCACGATGAAGAGGTCTAGAGAAGTTGTAAACATGAAATAAGAGCTCTAGCCTCCTGTATTTTCTCTCTATAGGAGATTCGTATATTTATCTTTGATATGTTTGTTGTATTTAGTTCATCAGTTTTTCAATTTCATGCACAGGTATTGATTTCTTTGTTTACCTTTCAAGAAATTAAATTTCCATGTGTTGATTTTGCTTTCTCCTCTTACTTCCTTGGATTAGGAGATATTCTCAACCCAACTTATATTTTTCACCCTATTTTCTCAGTTTCTCCTTGTGATAGCCATACCCAAACTCTCTCACCTAAGAGTGTAAGAATAATCCGATAATCCAAACTACCAAAGTCATATTATCTAGGTAAAGTTGAATTTAGTATAAAATGTGGGTTGGATGAGTTGAAAATTTTGATATTTTTTGGGTTGGATTGGGTCTCGGGTCGGAAGGTTAAAAAATTGTGGTCAACCCAACTCAATTCGAATTAATATGGATATAATGTATATATATATATATATATATTATTTATTTAATAAAAGTTAAATAATTTAGGTTAGCCGTGCGTATTCCTCTTCTCAGTTTCTCTTCCTCGCGCGCCGTCCGTCTCCCTCTTCTCAGGCGCCGTCCATTTCCCTCTTCTTAGCAGCCGTCCGTCTCCCTCCCGGCTTTCTCCCACCGATACTCCTTCCGAAGGCCATTCTAACAGCTTGGTACACTAAAATTATTTACTCTGGCAAAATTAAACTTCAATGTTTGATGTATGTCTAAAGCTTAATAATCTAAATTAGACATGATATTTGAAGCTCTCAATTGAAACTTCTTATTATGCCTTGTGGTTATGGTTTCTCGATGAACCTGGGATTGTGGTGTAAAAAAATGGGGATTTAACAAGTATATAACCACACTAAGAGATGATTTATCCCAAGCACTTGATCGTGGTGCTCAGTTTGGGATCTTTATTGTTCATGCCAATCTGTTTTTAGTAGATGAGCTAAATATGCAAGTAATCTAGCTAGCCGGTGAGTCAGGTCTTCGATTATCGTTTTCTCTTTGAAAGTCTTAGTTTTTTTTTTCTTGTCAGGGATAGTTTTTGCATTCTAACTATGGAAAAGAAGGATTGTCGTTTTTCTACTCTTGCTACACAAACATGTAACTGTGGAGCATTATTGGAGCCCTTTACTTTTTTCACCTTACCTGCGTTCAACTTTTAGTATTCTGAAATTATATTTGTTCCCCATCAATTACTACAGGAGAATGGAATTGTTCAGTCGGGACAAATTTCATGCCCCTTTATCTCCGTCCTCAGTTTTTTCCTCGTCTCGAAACTGTCAAGAATTATAAGTTCAAGTTACAAGCTTTTGGATATGGCTTCTCTTGAAGCTATTTTAACTTGTAATAGAAATTTAGCTCTTTCAATCTCTTACTTTAGTGGCTGAATGCTTAAAAAGGTTGTATTATTTTGTATCTGGATATATATCTTAGAATCAGATGATTTGAAGATTAAGAACATATTTATTGTATTTACTACTAGGAGTTTGTTAATGCCTTGCAATGTTTGTCCTAAAGCAAAAAATAATGTTGTGTATAAGAGATCTTCCACGTTTCCTGTTCCTGTTTTGGTCATTGTATTAATTATTGTAAATACCAGTACTACAATCCGCTGAAACAAGCATAGGGAATTAAGTTTGTTATCTATGTGATTTGATTTTGCCTTCTCTGTTGGGTGACTTCTTTTTATTACATTGTTCTTATGTGATTTTGTTTATGGCAAAAGGAGCTACTTATACTTGTGACTTCTAAGTAAGAATAAATAAACATAGATGGTTTGTTGTTACTTTTTAAACTTTACAAACATTAGAATTTAGAAACGAAAAAATATATATATATAACCCAACAACCCAACCCAACCCATTTACACCCGTACTCTCACCTATTGTATTTCATTTCTTTCTTCTTCTTCTTCTTCTTCTTCTCCTTCTCCTTCTCCTTCTCCTTCTCCTTCTCCTTCTCCTTCTCCATTGCTGCATAAAGCTCCATCCCAAGGTCTGTCCTATTTTTCTTATCATTCTTACGTTTTTATTGTTATTACTATTCTTTCTCCATTATTCTTCCCCATTTTTCTTCCTTAACTTCCTCTCATTAATCTCATCTTTTTTCTCTTCTCTCTCTTTTCCATCTATAATTCAACAATCACCCCTAATTTTATTTTCAAATCTTGCCAGATTTAGTTTCATGTCTTCTGGGGTTCATACGTTTGCCAATCCTTTAGCATCCACAATTCTTTTTCTTTTTTCTAGCTTAGATATCCATCTTATTATGTAGAGTGATTTTAGTGGGGGCAAAGCTTTTACTTACTTGAAAGATTGAACTTTTTTCAAACCTGACAAGGTAGTACCAGACTCCTCCTACCTATAGTTAGATTAGTTTCATATGTATTGTTGATCTGGTTTCTTATAAACAACTGCTTTCTCTTCTGTTTATCAAACTTTCTAACACATTCTTCCTCTACTTGAACAATTGTTTTATAATCTTCTTTATCATTTTTATAATCCTAATCTAGTTTTATTTTCAACTACAGAAGAGAATCTCTGCACAATCTTTGCTCTTTATATTTACATTTTGTTATGTTGTGTTTGTTTAGGTTAGCTGACATTTTGCACACCCATAAAATCTATTGGCTTGTGAGTCTGTGACCTTCGGGTGTAAAAGCCCTGGATCTTCTTCTACCTTTGAAAGATATCCAACAATAACAGCACAACATCCAAGTTTATTCAAGAGAACATGGAAGAAAATGATATATGAAATCTTGCCTTCATCTTTAGTTAGATGAAATTGATGTACTTGGATAATTTGTGCCTCTGTAAATAAGAGTATTTAGTGAGAATACAAGATTACTCTAGGCTGCAGCGGCACAGGGCACAAATAATCTAAAATATCATAAAAGAGTTGATAAAATGGGATCGAAGAGGCGGAGCAATAGTCTTCTAGATGAGGAAGAATTGGGTCCAGATTTAAAGAGGCATAAATTGCTTGGGGAGGTGTCACCTTCTTCTTCTCCACCTGCCTCAGAGAATCCTCAGCTTCCGGGATTTAACTATGGCGATGATGATGAAGAAGAAGATTTCAAATTTAAACAAAATGGAAGTAAATATGATGGAGATGAAGGGGATTACAATGATGATGAGGAAGATGATGAAGAATACGATAATAATGGAAATCAAGTTAAGCGAAGTCGTGATGTTGAAGTTCGAAAAGATTGTCCTTATCTTGATACTGTAAACCGTCAGGTGCATTGCTTGTTTCTTATTTGTGTTTTGGTTCTGCATTTATGCATCTTATGGTTATGCCTATTTGTTATTGCAATGAGTTTGTTACCTAATAAGTTTTTTTTACGTCTTTTTAATTTATATCTGCTCATACTTTGTAGGTTTTGGATTTTGATTTTGAGAAGTTTTGCTCTGTCTCTCTGTCAAATCTTAATGTTTATGCCTGCCTGGTATGTGGTAAATACTATCAAGGGAGGGGGAAGAAGTCTCATGCTTACACTCATAGTCTTGAAGCTGGACATCATGTGTATATCAACCTTCGGACAGAGAAAGTTTACTGCCTTCCCGATGGATATGAGATTAATGACCCCTCATTAGATGATATTCGATATGTCCTGAATCCAAGGTTTGCTTATACTTGATCCATTATTTGGTTTGCATGTTATTAGAGCATGATACATTAATGTTACATCTGCGTGATGTTGAAGGGACAACTAGGCTTGTTTAAATGATACTAATTACTTAAGCATATCTTCAAACTTGAGCAGAATGTGTAACATTAAGCACTATAAATGAGAGAAAATAGTGAAATTATTGTTCTTGACTAATAGATATGATGTCATCTATAATGAAATTTGCTTTAATGATTGTTTTGGCATCTCTTGTAGGTTTGCCAAGGAGCAGGTGGAGCAGCTTGACAAGAACAAGCAGTGGTCTAGGGCACTCGATGGTTCTGATTACCTTCCTGGAATGGTAATTATATTTTTCATTGAATTTGGGTTGTCTTATTGATGGGATTTGTATTGGGGGTTATTAGGGTATGAAGGGCATATTAGCAATTAGTTGGAGAGTTTTATACTGGTTGATTATAAATAGAGGGAGTGAGGACTGGAGAAGATAGGCAATATTGTAGTGAGTGAATTAGGGCTTGAGAGTAGTCTCAAGATTGGAAGGTTCAAGTGCCTCGAATCACTTGGTTTATTTTGTATTTCTATTATCTTGGATATTACAATATATTTGGGTTTTATCATTATCTGTTAGATTAGCAATTGCAACTAGGCCTAATTTTGGATGTTGTTGTGGAACCAGGTGGGGCTTAACAACATTAAAGAAACTGATTTTGTAAATGTAACAATTCAGTCCTTAATGAGAGTTACACCACTCAGAAACTTCTTCCTAATACCTGCGAACTATCAGCACTGCAGATCTCCACTTGTTCACCGGTTTGGCGAACTCACACGTAAGATTTGGCATGCAAGAAACTTCAAGGGACAGGTTTGACTTTTTACTGTTTACTGATATTCTTCTTGAATGGTTAAGTTTTAGATTCAAAGATTTTGTATTTTTAATAATTTTTCAGGTAAGCCCGCATGAATTCCTGCAAGCCGTTATGAAGGCTAGTAAAAAACGTTTTCGAATAGGTGCACAGTCAGATCCCGTTGAGTTTATGTCATGGTTTCTTAACACACTTCATTCAGAACTGCGAATTACAAAGAAAAGTAGCAGTATAATCTACGAGTGTTTTCAGGTTTTCTTCAATTTCCTAAAGTAATATTGTGAATTATGATCTGTTTGGTCTAGGAGTAAACTGGAACTTATGTTATATTTTATATTTTGGATAGGGGGAATTGGAGGTTGTGAAAGAGATTCACTCCAAAGCTCTCATTGAGAAGAAAGAAAATGGTGAGGAGCAGGATGCTGGAACTGAAGGTAGCAGTGTGGCAATGGAAACTTCAAGAATGCCATTCTTAATGCTTGGATTGGATCTACCGCCGCCACCTCTTTTCAAAGATGTTATGGAGAAAAATATAATACCACAGGTAGGTGTAGTTTTGTTTCTAGTGCCTTCTGCGCAGAAAGATTCTATTCAACCAATAATTTCCAGTCTTATGAAAGTTTCATTTGGTGCATTATTCAATATTGGATAGTTATTTGATTTTGAGATTACTTAAGACAACCATGACTTTTTGTCCTCTTTTCCACTCTCTACCACCAGACTTCCAAATCATCAAACCATTATCCCGGTTGACCGTCCAGTCCTGTTCACCACGCACTTGCTTTATCCAATCTGTTTGATCATCATTGAGGGGGAAAACCTTCTCTATCCCAGTTGACTTTAGATCTAGAGCTCCAGAGTCTGGATAACCAAAGCTGCTTGTGATAGGTCCTTCTACAGTCCATTCACAGAAGTTATCTATGATGGTTCATCAAAAGGCTGAAGTTGTTGAGTGTATCTCTGAACCTGAAGTTCTACAAATGTACAAGAGATAGATAAATTGTTTGGTAGTTTGGTTAGAGAAACTTCCCACAGGTAGAAGTAGAAGGGTTACTCTATAGAGTTGGTTAAGCCTGGCTATAATGGAGGGAAAACACAGTACTCATTCCAATTGCAGGTCAAAGAATAGGATGGAACGATTTTGTAAATCTCATTACTATCTACCACTCTTGTTACAAAGAGGTCGTAAATGAGTAATGACAACCACCTCCCCTGTTTCAATGGAATTTGTCTCTTTCCTGTCCTTGACTTAAAATGGTTGAGAATCTGAGGCTGGTATGGGTTTGAGAATCAAAGACCTTTCAGTGGTTTTGTAAACTTTTCAAAACACGTTAATGAATACTAGGCAGCTTTTTCTAATTTCTCTGGTCCTTCTACATAGGGGTTGCGGCCCCCAATTTGTTTCACATTTAAACTCTGTTGATTGAAAGGTTCCTTTCATTAAGAGTTGTGTTCAGTCAGAGTATATCTCTGACCTAATTTTCTGAATGTCTATATATTTCTTTATTTTCTAGGTTCCACTCTTCAACATTTTGAAAAAATTTGATGGTGAAACTATCACAGAAGTTGTACGGCCACGTATAGCAAGGATGCGTTACCGGGTTACTCGATTGCCTCAGTACTTAATTCTTCATATGCGGCGATTTACGAAGAACAACTTTTTTGTGGAAAAGAATCCCACATTAGGTAGTTACTTGCATTATATTTGTAGAAGTATTACTACTGCGTAATGACAAGCCTTCTTAATGTGCCATCTTTAGGTAATTTAATAATTTTGACATTTTGGTCTCAGTGAATTTTCCTGTCAAGAATCTAGAATTGAAGGATTACATCCCCTTGCCAACACCTAAAGATAACGATAAATTGCGCTCAAAGTACGATTTGATTGCGAATATTGTTCATGATGGCAAACCCAATGAAGGGTACTACAGGGTATTTGTACAGAGGAAGTCGGAAGAATTATGGTAATTTTCTTTCCCTTCAGTAAACGGTATCTTATGATCTATATATAATTTGCCTGATCCATTGCGAACCAACGTCCATGCTACAGGTACGAGATGCAGGATCTTCATGTCTCAGAAACACTCCCTCAGATGGTTGCTCTCTCTGAGGCTTATATGCAAATATATGAACGACAACAATAGATAGGGCATGTAACTACCAAATTAGTTTTGTTAATTTCTCCTCTAGACAATATGTACCTGGACTTGAACAGGAAATGAGCATGAGAAGCTTTGATATCCGCGTTATAAAGGAAGCTTCCTACGACTAATCTCTTTGTTGATTGTAGAATCAATTGTCACATTCAACGTAGTTTGGAAACTTGGACTTAGACTATGCTGCTGTACACTGCTTTCTGGTGAAATTTTGTTGCCTAAACTACTTTTCGGTTTCTGTAACGTAATGATAATATTTAGGGCTATAATTTTCATCACTCTAAATTTCTCTGCAATCGGATAACATTTCTTTGTTTAGAGGATTTGTATTTGCAGAGATTGTAATGTGAAGCCATAACTTCGACTCAGTAGTTTTGAGTTCATACCGTTATGAAGGCTTTTTTACTATACAGATGGGGAATTTGAAACTTATTGAGTTGATGGTCCGCATAGTTTGCCACTTCACTATCATAGAAATATGAGTATAGTCTTTCCCCATTAAACTTTTTTCTATTATGTTTTAAAACTATTTGCTTTCGTTTATGATTTGAACTTAATTTCAATTTGTTTTCTTTTTATTATTATTTTAAAATTTTCATCTAGTTTTTATTGTTTGATCACTTTCAATTTGAATTCAAATGTTATATATCATCTTATGAATAGTAAAAAAGAAAAATGAACTAATGAGAGTTTGATGGATGAATTTTGTTTATAGTTTTAATATTTTGTTATTTTTTAAAATACTTCTTTAAACTTTTCTTGTTTTTTTAAAAAAATTAAAAATAGGCAAATACTACAACTTGTATTATACTTTACTTAAAGCAATTGCAGCTATTGCTACTCACTATTTAGTTGATTAGGCGTGTAAAAAACCGAATTGAACCAACTCGGTTTGGTTTGAGTTGGACTAGTTACAAGCACGATAGTATCGAGCGAACCAAAATGAACCAGTTAAGTTTGGTTGATGTTCAACCGATTAGGTTAAAACTAAACACGCCCCTCATCGTTTACAAAATACCGTCATTCATCGTTTTGCCGCTCATTTTCTACGCTAGTTCATCTTCGACTCAAATAATTAATCTACGCCATTTATTCTCTCCATCGTCCAAATTTTAAGTTTTAGTGGTTTGTCTAAAAGGGTATGAAGTAATGAAATGATGTGAGGTTGAGGAACTTTTTGGGGTTTGTTGGAGTCGTGACGGTCGAAAAAAGCTGGGCATTTGGTTCGTGAGTATGTGGAAGCCAGAAGGGGGAGTTTTGACTTTGGAGTGAAATGGTTGGGTATTGTCGGGAGTAATTGCGTCAAATTTGTCGCTAGAGAGGATTATCACATCAAATGTTTATTTTTTAATTTCTATTTCTATTTTCTTATTTTCTAAATTCTCAAATTTCTTTATCTTTTTTTTTTTTTAAGAAAAAGAAAAACCCTAAATTCCTTTGGCACCATAATCTAAATTAGGTATAGTCTATGAATAGTTATTTAAGAATAGTTATTTTAGGAATATCATCATATTGGCATAATTCTTTATCATAACTATTTAGGTAAGGTATCACATAAAAAGAAAAAGAAAAAGAATTTCTCCATCTTCAAATTAATATACTGAAAATGTTCCTTTTAAGTAAAATCAAGTGTAACATGTTCTTATCTTTCCGTGGTTTTTTTGTCATGGATTGTAAATAGTTTGAATTTTTTTTCTTTTTTAAAAACCGCTTTTGGTTACTATTCGTTTTATTTCATTTTAGCCAATTTAATTTCAATTATCTAAATTTAGGGGTATGAATTTAGTTATTCAAATTTGATTTCTTTTTCGGAAATTTGTTTAAAAGACTAATATCAATATGCATATTGTAAAAGACACTAGAGACTAAATTTAAGCTCTATTAAAAATTTAAGTTCTAAATTTGGACATTTAAAAATAGAAACATCAAAATAAAATAAAATTAGATGCGTATAAACAAAAATGATGTTTTAACAAAAAGAAAAAAAAAAGAAAAAAAAAAGTAAAATTATCTACATCTAAAATCAATTTTTGGAATTGATGAAAAACAGTAAACAAATGTGGCAAAATTATGGATCAATTTTACCCTAAATGCGTCTGGACTATTTAGAAATTAACATACATTATCTACCCTAATTATGTGAAATTCTGGGTTAAAAGAAAATCATACATTTGAAGTTTTTCGATCTTCATAATCTTCTCATGAAAACGAACCCAAAACCAACACTAATATTGACCTACTATTCTCCAGATTTAGAATTGGGTTGTAGGACCCGATAAGTGAAGGAATTGAAAGAGAGTGATGTAGATTGAATGTGAGATTTAGAGTTGAGAATTGAGAGAAAATTATTTTGGTATAATTTTGTAATTCAACCTTACAAATTTTTGCAAAAGTTTTTAAAGATTTGAAAAATAGTCTTTAAATAACTCAATTATATGCAAAATTGCATATAATTAGTTCGTCAAATCACAACACTGAACATTTCACTAATCATTAGTGGGCTACGTGGTTATATCTCATGTAGTTACTTATCTCACTAAGTGTTAGTGGGATTACCCAACATTGGATTTTTTCATAACTTTAGTCTAAGGGCAATATGGACATTTAATCATTTAA
Organism: Cucumis sativus; assembly: GCF_000004075.3. Classification (NCBI taxonomy): domain Eukaryota; kingdom Viridiplantae; phylum Streptophyta; class Magnoliopsida; order Cucurbitales; family Cucurbitaceae; genus Cucumis; species Cucumis sativus. The sequence goes on along the minus strand of NC_026655.2, from coordinate 11,723,275 downwards.
TTTAAAGTCAACATTTTGACTTTTTACCATTTTTTCGTCTTGATTAATTCTAACCTCTCGAGCATGAACTTACATTTAGTTTTTCAAAATTCAAGTAACATTTTAACATAAAGTCAAAAGTCAATATTAAGACTTTTTTTCAACTTTGACAATTTCCATTAATTTCGATCTTTCGAATCTGAATTTGCCTCACATTTTTAATAATAAAATCAAATTTAAACATAAAACTCTATCTGATAACCATCCGATATATCATATATACTTGTCGGTTTCTCTCTCCTTACCTAATTCAAACTTTTCGAACTAATTCAACATATTGTTCTAAATTAATTTTATATGAGCTAGTAGGAAAACCTAATGAACCTATAGATCATGGACTTCAACGATCTAAGACCAACTGACTAAATTCTTTTAGATCGAGCTATTCAACATTCATTAACTAATGGGTCATTCCACTAAAGTCTCGTAGTTGCACTCTCCTCACTAGATAGATATATTTGTGTCCATCTGATATAAATATAATTAGTAAGTTAATTCTTCACAAGTTTTTTGTAACCTCGGTTGGGTCAAAATATCATTTTACCCTCGAGATTACATCTTACTCCTTAAGTCTCAATGATTCATTATTGAATAATTGGTTTAAGGTCCAACCTATAAACTGAATCCCTCTCAGGCCAATGAGAGATGAAGCTCCTTGTTCAAGACTTAGATTCAGTTCTAAAGGGAACAATCTGTCTACTAACCCTAAAGTGGTAGTGCTTAATTATACTGTGTCAATTGTAAATCATATCTTATTAATATAGTATATTTTTTTTCTAGGCCAGAAACAAAAGGAATTAGGATAGATGCATCAAAAGAGAAAACATCACCATCATAAAAAATAATATCACTTATGTCGTGTCATGTTATTTTTTTGATTTGCATAAAAAAGGAGAAAGCATATCGAGAAATGTCATCATTTGATTTGCACCTGAGTCAAGCTTAATAATTGTTCATCAAACTTTTATGTTATGAGCTCTTCAATTTATGACCATATCTTTTGTTTTGTTGTTTTATTTACATTGGAACAATATATATTAGTTTATTTAATCAAAATCTATTGTTATTTTCAGATACGTAACTCTTAAAATACATTGTATTTGATATTTAGGTCTTAAAAATATGGATGTATTTTGAAGTGGTTAAATCTGAAATGCATGTACATAAATATAGCATGATTGTTTAAAGAACTCAATATGTTCGCTTTACACGGTTAGAGAATATATGTCATTAAAAGCTATTGTTATTTTTGGATACGTGAATCTTAAAATACACTTTATTTGTTATTCAGATCATTAAAATCTGTATGTACTTTAAGTGGTTAAATCTGAAATGCATGTAGATAAATATAGCATGATTGTTCGAGGAACTCGATAAGTTTGATTTACATAGTTAGGGAACATATGTCATGATTCATATTATGACAACTTGAATGTATCTAGATTGAAAGTTAGAAATTCAAGTTTAAAACAGATAATATACAATATGATATACCTTAGAATTGAACATGTTCAGTAAAACATAAAATATAACAAACACTCAATATGTTAAATAAAAAAGATAATTTTTATATGAACCAACCATTCAAATATTTATTAAGAAAAAAAAAATCAAGTGATAAAAGAATTCTAACTAATACTTATAGAAACTACTGAATAGTAACATAATGTTGAATGTGTTTTTTACAAGACCTACAATTGTGACCTCGTTGACCACACCTGCTGCAACGAACAGTCGCATTTTTCTTTAAAAGTGACAAAAATCTCTTCTTTTTAGGTCTTCCAGCTGAACGTCTGACCAGGGAAGGAAGAAGTCCATTGTTGCCACCTTGGTATATATATTTTTAATTTGGTCTACACTACCAATAGGACGTGTTGTCTTCTTATACAAGTTTATCAAATTTGAAACAGAATAAAATTTATCAGTGTACATATGAAAGTTAAGATTACTTGTAGAAAAGACAATACAAGCATGTGAGCAAGGGATCAAATCAAGGTCCCATTGGCGACATGAGCATGTACGAGCCAAAATATTGACAGTGAATTGTTCCTTACAATGGTGGACTTCAAATTCATGTTGATCTACATAATATATCTATCAAATTGTTAAATACAATGTCATTCACAAATAAGTGTATAGATAATAATTGCAACTATTTTTTAAGTCTCAGACAACCTACATTCATTTAGTGACTTTCCCTTAAAGATTCTCGAATAATATCTTCTGCGTATATTGATAGATATGTACGTTGAATATTCCATTTGGTGCGATGTTGATAGAACCACTTTTGAACCAAACTACGAATTGATTCTAAAAGTCCAATTACAGGTAATTCTCGAGATTTTTTCAACGTAGAATTCATGCTTTTAGAAATGTTGGTCGTAATAATCGAGTATCTCTTTCTCTTAAAAAATGTCCTAGCCCACCTATGTATTTCGATATCTTCCAACTCATGCCTAATTGATGGAGAGAGATGATCAAGTTCTCTCATGTAGTACTCAAACATCAATGCGGTATAAGCTCTGGCACAACTGTGGAATGATTCCTCAATATGAAGCAACTTATGGTTCTTTTTCAAGTTCTTATAGAGATGGAATGCACAAAATCCATACTCGACTAATTCACACACAACATTAAACTCATTTTCTATACTCTTGTGAGCATCAGACACAATTACCATTTCGTTATTTTCTCCAAAAATAGCTTTGAGATTGCAAAAAAAACTATGTCCATAACAAGTCATTTTCTAAATCAACTACAACAAAAACTAATGGCACAATTTGAGAATTTTCATCAATAGTGCAAGCAGAAATAAGCGTACCAAGATATTTGTTCTTCAACACTGCACCATCAACTGAAATAACTGGCATGCAATAATTTCATGCGTCAATTGAAGCTGCAAAGGTCATGAAATAGAACTTAAACCGACCTTCATCGTCTAATTCTTTAGTCGTATACGTTCCTAGTAATTATGTAATAAATGTGATATTAGAATTACAATGTATTTCCAAAATGAGTAAAATACCTAATAGCAAATACAAAGTATTTGATATATAAATTATACATGGGTTATTCCTAATCAATGCATCCTTGAATGCTGCCAACATTGCATACGAGTCCATTAGGGTACTCCTAATGGAATTCAATGCAATCTCACGTTCTCTCCAGGCCTTATCATAACTTACATTTACCCCATGATTAATCTTCATGTAATTAAGAATATCAGAAGGGCGACATGGAGCCTTGTCATTCATTTTAAAAGATGACTTTGTACACTAAAAAACAATCAAAGATGTTGCTTGCCTGTGATCATTTTTAACAAGGTCAATGACACACTGGTGGGTATTTGTAAACTTACGAGCAATCCAAATATCACCTTTTTTTTTAACACAAAAGCACGTAAATACCATGAAGATGACAAATCTTTGCATCAAATGTTAAATGATGTGCAGTTGGACCTAACTGCAGCAAATTCAAAGCTATTCTTCACGACCAACATATAAATGGCTTTCTTCAGTATTGACTTAGTTTCGAACTTTACTCACATCTTACTAGGTACTGCATCATTTGGTGAATCAAACAAATCAATGTCCATAATTCCTTATACATTATGTGTAGGTTGCTATGTATTTACTACATTATTCAAACACGGTGTATTTCCAAAAGACCCAGCAGGTGCATAATCAACAACCACAACAAAATCATTGTCAGAGAATTTCACCATGATCAACATAAGCCACTACACGTCCTTGTCTTCAACAATCCGAATAAGGTTTGAATTGTTGCATCCATCCCAATAACGAGTAATGCGACACATAGAAAAATCTAAAGATGGAAAAAGTCTACCTTGAATGCACTGTATGAATTCTTGAAATGAAGATGAGCATGAAACGAATACATCAACCACACAGTAGTCAATATATCGAGAAGATTCCACCCATCTACCGTAAAAAATAGTCCGCACACGTGGTTTTGCCATTAGAAGACACGGTAGAGGATAGAGGTAAAGGAATTCCGTGAAAGAATACAATAGATGATACAATCAAACAAAAAAGTCGAAAGCTGCCGTGAAAGAATTATAAAACAGCCGTACGATAAATGCTAAATTATTTAGTGAAATGAAAATAAATCCATCCAAATAGTGTTGTACCTCACAATAAAAGTGTGATTAAAAAACTATGGAGAGTAATTGGTACAATTAAATAATTTCAGATAAAAATCATATTATTCTCACGGCTTTTTCGGAAAATATTGACATTTGAATTGATGGTTTTAAATCAAACTTTAAAACCAACTTTGAAATAATAGTAAATAATATCTATGGAAAATATACCTCATGAAACGATAGTTCCATAAAAGGATTTTATTCCTCTAATTTAGATGCATTTACTGTTTGTATCATTAGTTTAATTAAATTTTATCATACATACATATGGTTTTATTAACATTTATTCTCCTTAAATAATAATGCCAATTTATTATTCTTAATATCGCGAATCGAATAATTGTTACATGCATAATTAGAGTGAGAATACACTTTTAATAATTAATGTTAAATATGAAAATTTGTGAATTAAATAGCTATTATTATATGTATATTTGAATAAAAATACATTATGAAGCATTTGATTTGATTTGAAGCCATTATTCGATAATATGTTTAAATTGAAACCAAGAATCTAGCGTGGATTGGTTAAATGAGATCAATCCAAAAAATAAATATTTATTTAAAATTATTATAAAACTAAATTATAGGCAAATATTTCATTACGAGACCAAGGGTAAAATCGGTTGAAAAATAGTGACAAGGGCTAAAAATCAAATTATTTTAAAGATTTGGTATAGGGGAGATTGTAGTCCATTATTTTACCTTTCTCATGTTATTACCACACTAAAAATGGTCTTCTTTGTTTCTTACATGAAAGAAAGGGAAGCCCTAGGCCCAACAATTTTGGTTCTTTTCCACCATTGTTTTCTCTGTTTCTCCCTCTGGCAGCCATTCCCATACCCAAACTCCCTCACCTATCATATTTCATTTCTTCTCCTTCTCCATTGCTGCCTAAAAGCTCCATCCCAAGGTCTGTCCTATTTTTCTTCGCTTTCTTACGTTTTTATTGTTATTACTATTTTTTATTCTTTACATTCCTCTTTCTCCATTATTCTTCCCCATCTTTCCTCCTTAGCCCCCACTCATTATTCTCATCTTCTTTCTCTTCGCTCTCTTTTCCATCTATCATTTAACAATTTCCCCCAATTCTCTTTTCAAATCTTGCCAGATTAAGTTTCGTGTCTTCTGGGGGTTCATACGTTCGCCAATCCTCAAGTTTCCACAATTCTTTTTCTTTTTTTCTAGGTTAGTTATCCATATGAATGATATTTCAATTTCATCGAAATATTTTATCTGAGATTTCAAACCCCAAATGAAACGAAATAACCCACAAGATTTCTTGCAATGGTTGGCTAAATAGCTTCTCTGATTGGTTTTGCAGCTCTTGCGGCTTCAACGATTCTGGACCTGTTGTCAAGGCCAGCCACTTAATCATGGTATCTCTCTTCTTTCTTTCTCTCCTCTCTTCTAACTAGTTGGGGCATTGGTTACTCAGATAATGAGAACTAAATATGGAATAAGGAGTATAAACTTAACATACTTTGTTAATTTTATCTGAATTGTTATGTTTATGTCTTCTCCATTCAGTAATTTGTTTCCATATTGATTATAGATTATGGGTATAATTTATACTTTCATTTCTTTCCTAAGTTTTCTCTGGCTGAAGTTTCGACTAGGGGAAAGACTAGAGAGTGTTAAGTCTTGTGGAATTTTTCTCCGTATTAAATCTTAGTTTTCTTTTTTTTCCCTCCTACGTATTTGTCTACATATGTTGGGTTCTTTGTGAAATGATGCGCTTTTCTTGTCCTCTCCACATTTTATAGTATCTGAAGTTGAGCATATTCGAATCCTATATGTATATCGCTTATGTCGTGTCATGTTATTTTTTTTCTCGAGTATACTTTACTATATATATATATTACCTATTGAATTAGCACTTCCTAATTAGAACTGGTGCATTTACTTATTTTCTGTTGATTTCTTTAATTTTGGAAAAGTACAAGAGTGGATGTTGCATAATTTTTAAAGTCGTCATTTTCAGTTTGAGAAATTCCTATAACAGAAGCTCTTTGCTTATATGTTTTTGGACAGGCTGCAAAAATTCTTGCCAATTTAATTGTTATGGGCTCTGGGATACTTGCGAGGGCCTTTGTTCAAGCCTACCGTCAAGCCCTTGCAAGTAAGTACACACTTTTTATTCCACCATATTTCCTTCCTATCTCAAATTGGCCAATTTTTCCTCAATATTACTTTTATTTGGTGTAAAATGTTTATGGCTGGCTTGATGGAAACTTGACTTATAAAACAAACGAAACTTTCACCTTGTTCTTGAACTATTAGAAGCTATAAATATAATGTAAATGTCAACTTGGGATGTTTAAGTGTTTTGGCAATAAGAACAAAGTTCTGTGTGCACATAGTTTAATTCTGCTTCAGGTGATAGAAATAGATATCAAAGTAATCTATTACATCCTTCTGGTCTTTTTAAGCTTGAATAGTGTCTTAGATCTTCGGCAAGTGGTCAAAAGAATTCATTATTTTTCAATCCTGTGACATGAACTAGCGATTTGCAAATAAAGAAGGGATTGTTTGCCCCACCAACTTCTTTAGTTGGTGTAAACAACTTTAACTTCAATACTAAACATGATTGTAAATTGCACATTTATTGAGTCATCTTTCCCTATTTTTCTACTTTTCACAATTATCGAGGAAGATTCTACTTTTCGCACTTAGTGAGTACTTTACATTCTCCTCTTTCCCCTATTAGAGCCTGATCCTTAATTCTTCTCGAATAGTAATGTAGATTCCCTTGTTACTAATTGTGGATTAGCGAGCATCTCTTTTCAATCCTTCTGCCTATATTATAATAGAAAGTAGTGAGGAGAGTGCCATCTCCAACCACAAGGGACATTGGAAGGACGGGATGGCAACCCCATTTGTTGTAGATGTGTTTATCCATCTTCTCGACAGCATGTCCTAGGCATAGCTCCTCTGTACTGACCTTATCTCCGATAAGCAGAGCTGTTTATTGGCCTGCCTACCGTTCGAAGGAATTGATTTAATAAGACAGCTCCTAATTTTATATTGCACATATTTTATAATCATTAGTTCGTTTTTCTTTTAACAAATAATCATTGAAAATAGAGTGTTCGTGGCCTGGATGATAGAGTCCTGCAGTTCCATCCTTAGGGTACCCTTGGAGAAAATGCTTTGATTGAACATGTACCTTATTAGTTTGAACAAAGTTGGTTGTTTATACACAGCTTTTACTTATTAACTAATTAATGGGACAGAGGTTGGCACCTGTAGTTGTAGTTTATTCATTATTATGCTTAGTATCAAGTTTTCTTTTGTGTGCTGTAGATGCTTCAAAGTCTGGTGTTGCTCAAGAGACAATGCAAAACACTGTTCGTAGAGCAAGCAAAGTGATGACGGAGCAAGAAGCGAGGCAGATTCTTGGTGTCACCGAGGAAACGCCTTGGGAAGAAGTTGCAAAGGTCAAATATCTATTGCTTTTCACTAAAATAGTTCTGGCTATATATAGATTTTGACAACCTTCTCTTACCTATGCAGAAATATGACGCCTTGTTTGAAAGAAATGCTCAAACTGGAAGCTTTTATCTTCAGTCAAAAGTTCACAGAGCCAAGGAACGATTAGAAACTCTCTATCAGAACAAAGGTCAGGATGCCCCTAGCTGAGTGTTCTGAGAAATGTGTTAGTTTTGAACATTTTACTGATCTTGTATAATTTTTATTTTCATTATGGTTGGCAAGGCATAAATGATGAAATTGGTGTTGTCTTTGTGTTTTTTTTTTTTTACATATAATTTCTCTTCTAATTAAAGGTAGTTGTTTTTGGAGGTAATATGTAAATTATCATTTGGACAATTTGCATATACTGCAATATTAACACAAAATAATAGTAAATTAGATCAATCTATAACTACTTGCAAAATTGCAAATTTTAAATTTCAACAATTGATGATAGGGTCTATTGCATATGAGTTCTAAACAACAATTGATGATAGGGATCTATTGCATATGAGTTCTAAATAGTGATAGATCATATAATTGATTGTTTGCATGTTTGATTGCTTTTATTTTTGTTACTGGTTTATCATATTAGTATAATACAAATATAGCATATAAACAATATATCGATGATGTTTGAAATTGATTTGATGCTTTCTATCTATGATTGGCTGTTGCGCTCATGTGTTGTTGTTAAGGTAAACATATAATTGTTCATGTATCTGTCCATAAATTTTGACAAGGCCAGAAATAGGCTTGGCACTGTAGTACTGAAAAGGACGTTAGTCGTAGTTGTATATCGAGCGACAACCTCCAAAATTCAGGAATATAGCCCAAAGATTTTAGAGATTTCGGAGCAACAAAATGAAACCAAACAAGAATCATGTAAGTACCTCCCAACTTTTAAAGATACTTCAATCGTGTTGAGTTGAGTTTGATGTACCATGTATAGGTTATAATCTAAATTACAATTACGTAAAACACTAATTCTCCAACAGTTGGTAGAAACATTATTTATATTTTAGTTCGTTTAGTCCAAACATCATCCTCAGAACATTTTTCAAAAATCAATCTACTTTCTATTGCTTTCTTGGGAATATTTTTAGTTACAATAAAATCATTTTTGTTACATCCCATCCTGTGGGTGGCATACTTGGTATGCTTCTTATTCATTACTTTGGTTCACAATATGCACTTGCACTATGATACTTAATTCATTTCAAAAGTTTTCAAATTTTAGACAACAAGTTTTACACAACTCAATCCTAAAGGGATTGGCCTGAATACTCAACCTTGTCCATATATATTGGGTTGGGTTGATTGTGTTTTTTACACTCTCCTTTCAAATTGACAAATGCCTAGAGAGCATTTATATTTCTTTTTATCTTTAATAAAAAAGAGAAAATATAATGTATCCTTAAAAAAAAATAAAAATAGTGACAAATCTATAAATTTTGTTGGTTTATAAGCTAGTAAAAATAATTTAGAAAAAATGTAATAAGCGAGGCTTAACTTGACCTAGATGGACTAAATAACAATTTTACCACTATCCTAGCTACTATATTGATATTGTTTTAGGTTTTTATATATATAAGATATAACAGGCATAAAGATTTATGAGTTCCGCTTAGCTCCTCCTAGACCTATACTAAATCCACTAGTAAAGGATGTTCACTACATAACTCCTAGCCATTTTTCTTAATATTCCAAAGTTGTAGTCACAATTTCCCTAAAGTTTGAACACTTTTGTATAATCTATTAAGGATGGCAATGGGCAAAGTGTAATATTGTAGTTCATAATGGTGATGGAATCTTTCCAAGAAGACTTCTTTGGAAATAATGATTTCATGTTGTCATGGATTAGTTTTACCTGTTCGCACAATGGTTTTGTTTTCTTTTTTTTTTTTAATTTGTTTACAGAGTTGTATAGAAATTTCAATATATTCGCGCAAGAACAAATATGGTTTATTTTTCTGGAGGATTTAAATTTTATGTTTCAAATTCACTGAGTTGAATAAGGATGTATTTGACAAATAATTTGAATTGAATTTTGTTTCTAAAAATTATTTTTGATGCATGTGATCGAAACTGTGTAAAATTTGAAACAATAACATTTATATGTTTTATTTGGATATAGGTTTTGAATATAAAATTTAAAATCAGAATTATATTACATAAAGATTTAAGAAAAATAAACACCTAAAAATATAATAGGTAAGTTTTAAACAAAATTCATTTTTGAAAAAGCACATAATATGATGTATTATAGTTTATATAGTAGTACAAGTTAATAAGTAAATAACTTTTTTAACCTAAATCATATTCATAAATTAATTAATAATAATTTATTATAAATCAAACATTAGTGGGTAAAACAATTAGTTTTATAACTTGTTAAACACATTTTAAATGATTATTTATATTAGAATACAATTTATGAATGTAAACAAGAACATATCTAAAAACATGAAATATAAAGTCATGAAATAAAAATTTATTTGCATTGAATTCCTTGTTTCCAAATTTCTATTCTCAAAATTTCTACCAGACAAGTTGTAAATTTTTTGTACATTTCATATTTCAATATAAAAAAGTACTATAAAATAGGGTATATAATAGGAGTAGTAATAAAGGAGGTAAGAAATTTTTTAGCAACCAAAATCGAAAAGTTGATTAACTTCAAATTATCTTATAATGAATTTTACCAAACACTAAAAACAATTAAAACTTCCAATTAATAACTTTAAAATCCTGCTAAGTCAATCTCAAGCACACCCTTGGACTTAATATGTACTAAATATATCTCACAGTTCACATTGCCAAATGATTTTACATTTTTTTTTTGTTTAATAAAAAAAAAAATATTTTAATGAAGAATTTAACAAAAAATTAAAAAGAATTCATTGCAATGAAACCTTTTGGCTTTAAAAGAAGCAAGGCCTTGGTAATGAACATATACATGTCAAATGCAATGGACTAAGATATGAGAATTGAGAATTGACTATATTTTCCACTAAACACGAGTCTTCACTCTCAATCATGTGTTTCCTTGAAATGTATGATTTTTTTACCCAACTTTTCTAAATGAACAAATAATTTAAAGAAGATATTTATGTATGTATTTATCCCAACAACTCACTCAGTCAAACTCTCACAGCCTGAAAAGAAAATAAGTGTACCTTAAGTAGAGTGAACTTTGAAACTATTGTTCGAAAAGAGAAAATGATTAGATCTAAACGTAACTTACAACAATTGTTTGGAGACTTGAGAAGTGAAATTGAGAGGAATAACTCAAAGATCTGTCTGGTAGTTTTCTGGCTTATACCACAATGAGAACTCAATTCCTTTGCTTTTTAGTTTTTCTGTTGCAGGACCAATTTTCTCCAAAAGCTGCAATTCAGAACTTTAAACTAAATAAATCTTATAGCATGCAAGCAACTACACAACAACACATTGAAAGACATGGAGAAGAACTAGATATTGTTGTATTGCACCTTAAATTTTTCTTATTATGTTTATAGAAGAGAAAAAAAGATGAATTTGTGTACTCGTGTAGAAGATTTCATGATTTGATTCTAATCAAGATTATCAGAATATATCCTTATCCAAGACAGTCAAGGGTTTGAATTTCTCTCACCATGTGATGTTTTGTACTTTCAAGTTAAAAAAAAAGGTTCATCATATATAATATGTTCTCGAAAGATTAAATATACAATAAGCAACTTATTAGCATGGCATCAAAACAAGTGTGTTTGAGTTATTTCCTTTCAATTTTCATATTACAGTTCACTTGTTGGGCTTTTGTGCTAATTTTATGCTCACAAGTAAAGTGATCTGTTAAGAATATGAATAATAATCTATCGACTCAAGTTTTTTTGGACAAATGATGATTTAAGACTAATGTTGGTATTAAAGAAGGATATACAATTTCTAGCTGCAATTTGAAAAGCTTTAAAGATTGTGACAAAGACCAATATCAGACCGATGAGTTGGGGTTTGGATTGTAAACATTACCTTGTCATGTACAACACCATTAGATACCAAAACAGATCTATCAAAGACACTGAACTTTCCACCATCCATGCGAGTCACTGCTCCACCCGCTTCTTCAACTATCTGAAAAATAGAAACAACCTGCTCACGAATATGATAAAAATCGTAGCATATTTCCAATGTCCTCAAGTTTCTTTAATCTCCACTGAAGTGATTGGACTTAAAGGAGTTTGAGAAAATAAACTGAAGTTCAAACATATAAACAAAACGATGACAGTTATAGATTGAAACAAAACAAGTTACGGTTTACTATGGTCAAATAATTGCATACATCAAAGAAGATAATAGAAAAGAAAGCTAAGAAGGATAGATACCCCAACCCATCAACCTGAAATTTCAAAACAAGGATTTCCAATTGAATATAATAATAATAATAATAATAATAATAATAATAATAATAATAAATACTAGTTGTGCACTTGTGCTTATTCTAGCTCATTCCTCCACAGTCTAACAATAGATGGGAGTGGGATTTAAACCTCTAAGGTCAAGGATGTATGTCTTACACCAGTTAGTGGTACAGTATCTTGGCTCATTAACAAAATTTTCGACCTACCGCAATATCTATCATAAGGAGTGTGTGATATTCCTATTCCTCTATTTCCAATATCGCACAATGCTCCTTGGTTGTGCTTGTGCCTACCAAAATAAGGTTTGATTACCTATTCCTATGTTCAATTCAAAGGATGAAAGTACTGCATATTAAGAAGATCAGTGTAGTACCAAAACACCGGCAGCCATATCCCATGGCTTCAGGCGATACTCCCAATATGCTTCTACAATTCCTAGAGCTACATGGCTCATGTCGACTGCTGCTGCACCTAGCCTTCTCACTCCCTGCACATTGAAAAGTCCATAGAAAATTGAAAAAAAAAAAGAAAAGAAATAAAGCCCAGTAAATAGGTAGATAGGGTTATATTTCCTAGTTAGAAATTTATGCTTGTATGTCTATGAGGAAAGAGTAGGCAGGACCACTCAACATAGCAAACCAGAACAAGATGAAAGAATACCCTGCTAACATCTGTGAATTCTTTAAATAAATCCATATTTGTAGTCCATGGATCGTCATGTTCATATCCAAATCCTGTAACTAGAAGAGACCGTTCCACCTAAATAAGTAAAAAATAATGTTAAGCCATCAAACAAAGCTATCCACATTATTAAATATAATGAAACAGTTCTCTGCTGTACTTAATAACCCTGCATGTGATATGAATACCAAGCCTTATTTAGTTTCTGCAAACGTGCAAGACCAGACAAATTTCATAAACATGGATGTCAAGTAGATGAGACAAGGATCCCAACTCATTAGACGGGACAAGATGCTCAATTTACATGCCCAGGGTGCCCTTGATTTACAAAGATTGCTTGAAAAGAATCGTGCCCTCCTTCCAAAATGGGTTTGGAGATACTACCACGAAGGTGAGGCTTTATGGAAGCAAGTGATTGATGCTAAACATGGGAAGTCTTCTCTTGGCCCTTGGCCCAACCCCTCCTTTCCTAACTGTGTCCTGGACCATGGAGAGACATTTTGAAATTCATAACCCACATCAAAGACGGTCAAAATTAGTGTGCAATGGCAAAACAGCACTTTTTGGAACGACAGATGGATTAAACCCTCCACCCTCAAGGTTTTCTACCCGACTTTACAATCTGTCCACACAAAAGGGGGCTTCCATTCATGATATATTGAAAAGAGAGACAACGAGTTCACACCAATTTACGTGGAAACCCGAGTACCAGGAGAAAAACCACGATTGTTTGTTGTCATTATTTTCTAATGAATAAAACAATAGGTACATGGGAGAATAAATAGAGTACACAATGGAATAAAAAAAGAAAAGATTTAGGAAAATAAGGAATACATTCCCATAATCTTTCCATAATTATTCTAGGATTCTAACAAGGAAAAAGCCTAGAAAAAAAGGAAAGAATTCCAACACTCCCCCTCAAGTTGGGACGTAAATATCAATGAGGCCCAACTTGCTAACGCAAAAGTCGAAGTTTGGTCTGAGAAGCCCTTTGGTAAGAACATCAGCAACCTGTTGACTCGAAGGGATGTACGGAATGCATATGCTCCCACTGTCAAGTTTTTCTTTGATAAAATGTCGATCAATCTCAACATGTTTAGTTCTATCATGTTGAACAGGGTTGTTAGCAATACTAATAGCGGCTTTATTATCACAGAAAAGCTTCAATGGTGTCTCACATTCCTGATGAAGATCTGTCAAAACTTTCTGAAGCCAAATTTCCTCACATATTCCTAAACTCATAGCTCTATATTCAGCCTCAGCGCTGCTCCTGGCCACAACACTTTGCTTCTTACTCCTCCAAGTTACAAGATTGCCCCAAACAAAGGTACAATAACCAGAGGTAGATTTTCTGTCAACAACAGATCCTGCCCAATCCGAGTCAGTGTATGCCTCAACGGTCTTTCTGTCTGTTTTTCTAAACATCAGCCCTTTACCAGGTGTTGATTTTAAGTATCTCAAGATTCTGTTGACAGCTTTCATGTGTTCCTCATTAGGGGTCTGCATAAACTGGCTGACAACACTCACAGCAAAGGAAATATCAGGACGAGTATGAGATAAGTAAATTAATTTACCCACGAGGCGTTGATACTGTTCTTTATCAACTGGAACTTGATCATCAGAGTTTCCTAGTTTGCAGTTGAATTCAATAGGAGTGTCAGTGGGACGACATCCTAACATACCTGTCTCAGTTAACAAATCAAGGATGTATTTTCTTTGAGATACGGAGATACCTTCTTTAGATCTGGCCACCTCCATTCCAAGGAAATATTTCAAATTTCCCAAATCCTTGATTTCAAACTCATCGCCCATTCTCTGCTTTAATTGACTGATTTCTGCCTGATCATCTCCAGTCAAAACAATGTCATCCACATAAACTATTAGAACAGCAATCTTTCCTGTTTTGGAAACCTTTGTAAATAAAGTATGATCAGAGTGTCCCTGCCTGTACCCTTGGGACTTGACAAAGGTAGTGAATCTGTCAAACCATGCTCTGGGAGACTGTTTCAGACCATATATAGATTTCTGGAGTTTACACACATGCTGACCAAACTGGGCTTCAAATCCAGGCGGAGGGCTCATGTAGACTTCCTCTACGAGGTCTCCATTCAAAAAGGCATTCTTAACATCCAGCTGATATAAAGGCCAATCTTTGTTCACAGCAACAGATAACAGAACTCTAATAGTATTCAACTTAGCAACTGGAGAAAAAGTTTCTGAATAGTCAATACCATAGGTTTGAGTAAATCCCTTCGCAACTAACCTTGCCTTGTGTCTGTCAAGAGTACCATCAGCTTTGTATTTGAGAGAGAACACCCATTTGCATCCCACAGTTTTGTGTCCCTTAGGTAGAGTACAAATGTCCCAAGTACTATTCTTTTCAAGAGCTTTCATCTCTTCCATGACAGCATTCTTCCATTCAGGATACTTTAAAGCAGTGTAGATATCTTTTGGTATTATGGTAGAGTCAAGGCTTGCTGTAAAAGCTCTGAACTGAGGAGAGAGACTATTGTAGGAAACATAATTGCAAATGGGGTGTTTAGTACAAGACCTGGTGCCTTTTCTCAGAGCAATGGGAATGTCAAGAGAGGAATCATACTCATCTGATTTTCCTGTATGACCCTGTTCCGCTTCATTATTACGGGTTTCTATTCTGACCTCAATCTCATCACCACTGTCCTTTTCTTCCACGTTTTCAAGAACAGCAACATTAGACCTGTCATTCTCACTTATCATATTCTTAGTACAGGGTTCAGTAGGGTTTTCCATACCTTGATCTCGAGGAGGTTCAGAGTCTTGGACTGGAGCCGGCGGCTGACTAGTAGGGGAACCGACTTCCTTTTTGTGATTCCTCCTGTAGTACGTTTTCCAGGGGACTTGGTTTGTGGGTAGGACTATGGAATGAGGAATGATGTTAGACACAACACTAGGAGTGGGTTCGATGAATTCAAAGGTGTTGTTAGACTCTTCACTCACACTCTCCCCCTGAAGATGGCTAACGGGAAAGTAGGGTCGATCCTCACAGAAAGTAACATCCATAGTGACAAAGTATTTTCTGGATGGTGGGTGAAAACATTTATAACCACGCTGGTGAGGGGGATACCCAACAAACACACATGCCTGAGCCCGAGGGGTAAATTTGGTTTGATTAGGGCCAAAATTATGGACATAAGCGGTACACCCAAACACACGAAGAGGAACCTCAGAAACATGACGAGTCGATGGGTAGGACTCCTTAAGACAATCTAAGGGAGTTTGAAGATGAAGAATACGAGAAGGCATTCTATTGATTAAATGAGCTGCTGTAAGAATAGCATCTCCCCACAAGTATGAAGGAAGGGAAGTAGAAAGCATAAGGGAACGGGCTACTTCCAGAAGGTGACGGTTTTTTCGCTCGGCCACTCCATTTTGTTGAGGAGTGTAGGCGCACGAGTTTTGATGAACAATCCCCTTGGAAGCAAGAAATTCACTAAGGTTATGGTTTTGGAATTCCCGACCATTATCACTCCGAAGAATAGCAATTTTTTGATGGAATTGTGTTTCAATGGTGTGATAGAAATTTTGAAACATAGAGGAAACCTCAGATTTATCAGTGATAAGGTAGACCCAGGTAAGACGGGTATGATCATCAATGAAGGTTACGAACCACCGTTTTCCAGATGAGGTTGTTATCTTGGATGGTCCCCAGACATCACTATGAACAAGAGTGAAGGGTTGGGTTGGTTTGTATGGTTGTGAGGGAAAAGAGACTCGATGTTGTTTGGCCTGAATACACACATCACAAGATAAGGTAGTCATCTCAACTTTAGAGAAGAGATGTGGAAATAAATGTTTCATATATTGAAAATTAGGGTGGCCTAAACGAAAATGCCACAACATACAATCTTGTTCAGAAGTAGTGAAATAGGAAGATAAGAGACTAGTCCTAGGAATGCTACTAGAAGAGGTATCGTCATCAAGGAGGTAGAGTCCCCTACTATGTCGGGCAGTGCCAATCATCCTCCCCGAGCTCAAGTCCTGAAAAGAGACAGAATCAGGTAAGAATATTGCTTTGCAGTTTAACTCATGAGTGATCTTGCTTATCGAAAGCAAATTATAAGATAGTTTGGGCACAT
This sequence comes from Cucumis sativus, assembly GCF_000004075.3. Classification (NCBI taxonomy): domain Eukaryota; kingdom Viridiplantae; phylum Streptophyta; class Magnoliopsida; order Cucurbitales; family Cucurbitaceae; genus Cucumis; species Cucumis sativus. Next base: position 11,706,398 of record NC_026655.2, on the reverse strand, counting down.
GCAAAACATTATGTAAGGAGAGCCCTGCACAAGGAGAAATCTTCCCCTTTCCAGCAATGGGGGCCAAGGAGCCATCTGCAATTCTAATTGTCTCGTTCCCAGCACAAGGAATGTAAGATACAAAATGTTCAGAGGACCCAGTCAAATGATCTGTGGCACCAGAATCCAGAATCCAGGGGTTCTTCCCATCAATACTAACAAGACCGAAGGAATGAGGTATACCTGATTGGACAATGGCACCTAAAGTGGCAAGACTGAGATCAGTTTGGTTTTTGTGTGGATCGGATTGTTGAGGAGGTTCAGCAGACTCACTCACATACGCCCGCCCTGTGTTCTGTTTGTCGTTGGAAGGGCGTTTCTTACTTCCTGGGGGACGACCATGTAACTTCCAACATTGTTCTTTGGTATGCCATTGTTTTTTGCAATGCTCGCAGACAGGAATTGGTTTTCCATTATGCTTGTCACTGCTACTGTTAGAAGATCTTGCACTAAAAGCAGCAGAGTCAATAGTAGGGGTTGCGGAAATATTCATAGCACTTGTGCGATCTTCCTCGAGGCGGATTTCAGAGCAAACTTCCATCAGGGAGGGAATCGGTCTTTGACCTAGTATACGCCCTCGAACTACATCAAACTTAGGATTAAGACCAGCAAGAAAGTCATAAATCCTGTCATTCTCTTCAATTCTCGAGTACTGTACACCATCAGTGGGATCACGCCAGACTAGTTCTCTGCATAGGTCCATTTCTTGCCATATAAGAGAAAAAGCTTATTGAAAAAGGATGTGACATCCATGGTTCCTTGCTTGCATTCATGAACTTGCTTTCTCAGCGTGTATAGACGAGAGGCATTCTGACGTTTTGAGTAAAGTGTCTGGGCTGTGTCCCAAATATCCTTGGCTGTTGCAGCAAACAATAACGGCTTGCCAATTTGAGGTTCCATACTATTGATCAATATGGATTCGAAGAATAGAGTCTTTTGCCTTCCAATATCGTTCATGTGGGTCACCCGTTAGGGGGCGAGGTATTTCCCCTGTCAGAAAGCTAAATTTTTGTCGTCCTTCGAGGACCATCTTTACTGACTGAGACCATGAGAAATAGTTGTTGCCATTCAACTTTTCTCCTGAAAGATGATACATGGAAGACTGAGCCACCGTATTAGTCACATAAGGAGAGGATACATTAGGGAACGAGTTTACCGGATTCTCAGAATACATCGGTAGAGTGGATGTCGTCCCTAAGGTAGCCTCAAGTGCTGCTATCTGTTGTCGAAGCCCTTCCAATTGTTGATGAACTATTCCCGAGGAAGCTTGCACGTTACGGTTGGAATATGCCGAAGATTCACCAACCTCAAATGTTGAGTGAATTTGAGAGTTTTTAACATCGGGATGGTAGCTAGGATCATTGGGTGGCTGGCCATACAGATTTGACGGCAGAAGCGGTGGTAGCCGATTGGAATTAGATGGCAGAACATAAATCGGGGCGTGGGGAGCAATATAGGCCGCAGACGAAGAAAAGGGTTGGACAGATGGGATGGTCGGCGCCGTCTGAGGAAGAAAACCAGGCGCGTGGTGGTCCGGTGATGGCACGGACGACTGCGGTAATGACGAAAAATTATTTTCGGACGTTTTCTGTAGCCGGCTTAATAATTCGTCCATGGCAGCACTCATCCGAGCATCGACGGCAGCAGCTACGACAACACTAAAATTGATGGCTGTCCCTTCTGTTTGATTTTCATCAGTGGTTTGGTTTTGTTTGGGTTTCTAGGGTGTTTTCATTGTCCCGCTCTGATACCATATTGAAAAGAGAGACAACGAGTTCACACCAATTTACGTGGAAACCCGAGTACCGGGAGAAAAACCACGATTGTTTGTTGTTATTATTTTCTAATGAATAAAACAATAGGTACAGGGGAGAATAAATAGAGTACACAATGGAATAAAAAAGGAAAAGATTTAGGAAAATAAGGAATACATTCCCATAATCTTTCCATAATTGTTTTAGGATTCTAACAAGGAAAAAGCCTAGTAAAAAGGAAAGAATTCCAACAATATTCGAGACCATAGACATGGTTGGTCTCTAAAGTTTAGAAGAAATTTAAAGGATGATGAGACTAATGAGTGGCTTGACCTCATGAGCATCCTTCATACCAACACCTCTTGGCATTCAAAGATAAATGGATTTGGGATCTGGTCAACAAAGGCTACTTCATCACAAAATCCCTTGCTTATGATTTGGGTTCCGATGTGAACTCCCTTCAACAACCCTTCCATGCTGCCATTTGGAATGATTTCTACCCAAAAAAGATCAAATTTTTCCTTTCGGAAATTAATCAAGCTGCTATACAATCAGTTTGCTTAGAGGTTTTGGAAGGAAATTTTCCTTTCCTTTGGATGGTACACAGCCCTCCCAAACAACATCATTGCTGCCCACTCATATGCTCTCACCCGACACCCGTTCACTAAACAAAATCAACATATGTGGATGCATACGATTTGTACTTTCTTATGGACTACTTGAAAGGAGAGAAACGACCACCTCTTCAACAATATGGGAAGCTCTTTTGATAGATACTTTGATGCCATTATCTATTTTGCTATGAGTTGGTGTAACACCTTCCTTTAAATCATACACCCTTTCTTCCATTTTAACCAATTGGAGAGCTATTATGTAACTCCATTGGCTCCAGCCTCGGACGTTTGTTGTAAATTTCATACTTCAATGAAATTTGTTTCTTATATAAAAAAAGTAGTAACTCAAGTGCTTGGAAAAGAACAAAACTACTTAAACAATATGAGAGTGTTACAATTTCCCTAGGCAGAAATAATTTGATTACTTTAGAATGATCTTTCAAGGGAAACGACTAGTTAGAAACTGCTAATGTGTGTGCTGTAATGGTACGTCTTCTAAAAGTGTCAATTTATTTTTGTTGGGAGAAGATTAGCATTGATGTGGTTTCTCCACAAATCCTAACAATTTTTTCAACAAGAAACTGATATAATAGAAAAGAAAGATCATTAAAGAGTTGTTGTTGGTATATGAAAAGTTTGATAAGATTTCTTTCAACAAAAATAAAATAAAATAGGTTCAGTTGTCGCCAAATTGTTTCTAGATAACAAACTCACCTGACTAGTTTGACTCACATTAATCTTTTGACCATTACAGAATGCTCCCCCACCTAACATAACAAATGTAAAATAAAACGAATAAAATAAATAAATAAATAACTTACTTTGTATGGAAACTCCGAAAAAAAACGAGTAAAATATAGTTGTAAACCCTAAAATGTACTCCATTTCTAATTTGGTCCCTTTTTGGTCCCTCAAGTTTGCAAATAATGAATTACATAACACTAGATCATGAACTATTAACTAATAATGACATGGAAGTAATAAAAAGCTTACCTGGAATGAGCTCAAGTCATAGTGGTCACTTACCTAATATTTGACATACTACGAGTTACCTTACCAACCAAATGTAGCAGTGTCTTGTGAGAATAGTTGAGGGCAACCGAGTTGGTGTGGAAATTCACAAATACAAAATAATAATAATAAAAATGTTGAAAATAAATGACATTGTTGATAATTTATAGCCCCAAGGGTATTTTAGTATTTTACTTTACCCTAAGTTTATTTCCTTTTCTATATTAGGGCTTGTTAAAGCTTGTAAAGTTATCTTTTCTTGTACCTTTCATTGTTTGTGAAAATAATAAAAAGTGACTATATCTTGGTTTTTTCTACCTATTCTAGGGTTTTTCATGTAAACCTAGTGTTCTCTTTTTTTATCGCTAAACAAAAAATAACACGAACTATTAAATATATGTAGAAGATATTCAACAATATTGTAAACCATTTGATCCTAGTCCTCTAGCATGGAAGGATCCAGATGATAGACATTTCTCTTTCCTAAGCCCTAAATATTTTTTTAGAATTAGAAACATTTCATTGATAGAATGAAAAACGGGTAGAGCCCAACACACCCAAAGGTGATATCTAACCCCTAAATATTTAATACTGTTAGTTTGTCTCCAACCACACAATCCTTGGAAACTCAGAAATACTATTAGGATAGAATTATGAATGTTATTTAGGGAAAAAGGTTGGTGGTTGGTTGGAATGATTTGTTATATTAGAGGGAGTGCAAAAGGATGAAGGTATGCAACAAATGGCTTTACGCTTGAGTAAGAATACTCCAGAGAAGAAGGTCCAAGTACCAAAAGTTTCTTGGGAGTTATTTTATTCTTTCATTCTTCATCTTTCAATATATTTTACGGTTTGTTGGAATTCTTTCCTTTTTTTCTAGGCTTTTTCCTTGTTAGAATCCTAGAATAATTATGGAAAGATTATGGGAATGTATTCCTTATTTTCCTAAATCTTTTCATTTTTTATTCCATTGTGTACTCTATTTATTCTCCCATGTACCTATTGTTTTATTCATTAAAAAATAATAACAACAAACAATCGTGATTTTTCTCTCGGTACTCGGGTTTCCACGTAAATTGGTGTGAACTCGTTGTCTCTCTTTTCAATATGGTATCAGAGCGGGACAATGAAAACACCCTAGAAACCCAAAAAAACCAAACCACTGATGAAAATCAAACAGAAGGGACAGCCATCAATTTTAGTGCTACCGTAGCTGCTGCCATCGATGCTCGAATGAGTGTTGCCATGGACGAATTATTAAGCCGGCTACAGAAAACGTCCGAAAATAATTTTTCGTCATTACCGCAGTCGTCCGCGCCGTCACCGGACCACCACGCGCCTGGTTTTCTTCCTCAGACGGCGCCGACCATCCCATCTGTCCAACCCTTTTCTTCGTCCGCGGCCTATATTGCCCCCCACGCCCCGATCTATGTTCTGCCATCTAATTCCAATCGGCTACCACCGCTTCTGCCGTCAAATCTGTATGGCCAGCCACCCAATGATCCTAGCTACCATCCCGATGTTAAAAACTCTCAAATTCACTCAACATTTGAGGTTGGTGAATCTTCGCCATATTCCAACCGTAACGTGCAAGCTTCCTCGGGAATAGTTCATCAACAATTGGAAGGGCTTCGACAACAGATAGCAGCACTTGAGGCTACCTTAGGGACGACATCCACTCTACCGATGTATTCTGAGAATCCGGTAAACTCGTTCCCTAATGTATCCTCTCCTTATGTGACTAATACGGTGGCTCAGTCCTCCATGTATCATCTTTCAGGAGAAAAGTTGAATGGCAACAACTATTTCTCATGGTCTCAGTCAGTAAAGATGGTCCTCGAAGGACGACAAAAATTTAGCTTTCTGACAGAGGAAATACCTCGCCCCCTACCGGGCGACCCACATGAACGATATTGGAAGGCAGAAGACTCTATTCTTCGATCCATATTGATCAATAGTATGGAACCTCAAATTGGCAAGCCGTTATTGTTTGCTGCAACAGTCAAGGATATTTGGGACACAGCCCAGACACTTTACTCAAAACGTCAGAATGCCTCTCGTCTATACACGCTGAGAAAGCAAGTTCATGAATGCAAGCAAGGAACCATGGATGTCACATCATTTTTCAATAAGCTTTCTCTTATATGGCAAGAAATGGACCTATGCAGAGAGAACTAGTTCTGGCGTGATCCCACTGATGGTGTACAGTACTTGAGAATTGAAGAGAATGACAAGATTTATGACTTTCTTGCTGGTCTTAATCCTAAGTTTGATGTAGTTCGAGGGCGTACACTAGGTCAAAGACTGATTCCCTCCCTGATGGAAGTTTGCTCTGAAATCCGCCTCGAGGAAGATCGCACAAGTGCTATGAATATTTCCGCAACCCCTACTATTGACTCTACTGCTTTTAGTGCAAGATCTTCTAACAGTAGCAATGACAAGCATAATGGAAAACCAATTCCTGTCTGCGAGCATTGCAAAAAACAATGGCATACCAAAGAACAATGTTGGAAGTTACATGGTTGTCCCCCAGGAAGTAAGAAACGCCCTTCCAACGACAAACAGAACACAGGGCGGGCGTATGTGAGTGAGTCTGCTGAACTTCCTCAACAATCCGATCCAACAAAAACCAAATTGATCTCAGTCTTGCCACTTTAGGTGCCATTGCCCAATCAGGTATACCTCACTCCTTCGGTCTTGTTAGTATTGATGGGAAGAACCCCTGGATTCTGGATTCTGGTGCCACAGATCATTTGACTGGGTCCTTTGAACATTTTGTATCTTACATTCCTTGTGCTCGAAACGAGACAATTAGAATTGCAGATGGCTCCTTGGCCCCCATTGCTGGAAAGGGGAAGATTTCTCCTTGTGCAGGGCTCTCCTTACATAATGTTTTGCATGTGCCCAAACTATCTTATAATTTGCTTTCGATAAGCAAGATCACTCATGAGTTAAACTGCAAAGCAATATTCTTACCTGATTCTGTCTCTTTTCAGGACTTGAGCTCGAGGAGGATGATTGGCACTGCCCGGCATAGTAGGGGACTCTACCTCCTTGATGACGATACCTCTTCTAGTAGCATTCCTAGGACTAGTCTCTTATCTTCTTATTACACTACTTCTCAACAAGATTGTATGTTGTGGCATTTTCGTTTAGGCCACCATAATTTTCAATATATGAAACATTTATTTCCACATCTCTTCTCTAAAGTTGAGATGACTACCTTATCTTGTGATGTGTGTATTCAGGCCAAACAACATCGAGTCTCTTTTCCCTCACAACCATACAAACCAACCCAACCCTTCACTCTTGTTCATAGTGATGTCTGGGGACCATCCAAGATAACAACCTCATCTGGAAAACGGTGGTTCGTAACCTTCATTGATGATCATATCCGTCTTACCTGGGTCTACCTTATCACTGATAAATCTGAGGTTTCCTCTATGTTTCAAAATTTCTATCACACCATTGAAACACAATTCCATCAAAAAATTGCTATTCTTCGGAGTGATAATGGTCGAGAATTCCAAAACCATAACCTTAATGAATTTCTTGCTTCCAAGGGGATTGTTCATCAAAACTCGTGCGCCTACACTCCTCAACAAAATGGAGTGGCCGAGCGAAAAAACCGTCACCTTCTGGAAGTAGCTCGTTCCCTTATGCTTTCTACTTCCCTTCCTTCATACTTGTGGGGAGATGCTATTCTTACAGCAGCCCATTTAATCAATAGAATGCCTTCTCGTATTTTTCATCTTCAAACTCCCTTAGATTGTCTTAAGGAGTCCTACCCATCGACTCGTCATGTTTCTGAGGTTCCTCTTCGTGTGTTTGGGTGTACCGCTTATGTCCATAATTTTGGCCCTAATCAAACCAAATTTACCCCTCGGGCTCAGGCATGTGTGTTTGTTGGGTATCCCCCTCACCAGCGTGGTTATAAATGTTTTCACCCACCATCCAGAAAATACTTTGTCACTATGGATGTTACTTTCTGTGAGGATCGACCCTACTTTCCCGTTAGCCATCTTCAGGGGAGAGTGTGAGTGAAGAGTCTAACAACACCTTTGAATTCATCGAACCCACTCCTAGTGTCGTGTCTAACATCATTCCTCATTCCATAGTCCTACCCACAAACCAAGTCCCCTGGAAAACGTACTACAAGAGGAATCACAAAAAGGAAGTCGGTTCCCCTACTAGTCAGTCGTCGCTCCAGTCCAAGACTCTGAACCTCCTCGAGATCAAAGTCCCCTGGAAAACGTACTACAGGAGGAATCACAAAAAGGAAGTCGGTTCCCCTACTAGTCAGCCGCCGGCTCCAGTCCAAGACTCTGAACCTCCTCGAGATCAAGGTATGGAAAACCCTACTGAACCCTGTACTAAGAATATGATAAGTGAGAATGACAGGTCTAATGTTGCTGTTCTTGAAAACGTGGAAGAAAAGGACCGTGGTGATGAGATTGAGGTCAGAATAGAAACCCGTAATAATGAAGCGGAACAGGGTCATACAGGAAAATCAGATGAGTATGATTCCTCTCTTGACATTCCCATTGCTCTGAGAAAAGGCACCAGGTCTTGTACTAAACACCCCATTTGCAATTATGTTTCCTACGATAATCTCTCTCCTCAGTTCAGAGCTTTTACAGCAAGCCTTGACTCTACCATAATACCAAAAGATATCTACACTGCTTTAAAGTGTCCTGAATGGAAGAATGCTGTCATGGAAGAGATGAAAGCTCTTGAAAAGAATAGTACCTGAGACATTTGTACTCTACCTAAGGGACACAAAACTGTGGGATGCAAATGGGTGTTCTCTCTCAAATACAAAGCTGATGGTACTCTTGACAGACACAAGGCAAGGTTAGTTGCGAAGGGATTTACTCAAACCTATGGTATTGACTATTCAGAAACTTTTTCTCCAGTTGCTAAGTTGAATACTATTAGAATTCTGTTATCTGTTGCTGTGAACAAAGATTGGCCTCTATATCAGCTGGATGTTAAGAATGCCTTTTTGAATGGAGACCTCGTAGAGGAAGTCTACATGAGCCTCTCCGCCTGGATTTGAAGCCCAGTTTGGTCAGCATGTGTGTAAACTCCAGAAATCTATATATGGTCTGAAACAGTCTCCCAGAGCATGGTTTGACAGATTCACTACCTTTGTCAAGTCCCAAGGGTACAGGCAAGGACACTCTGATCATACTTTATTTACAAAGGTTTCCAAAACAGGAAAGATTGTTGTTCTAATAGTTTATGTGGATGACATTGTTTTGACTGGAGATGATCAGGCAGAAATCAGTCAACTAAAGTAGAGAATGGGCGATGAGTTTGAAATCAAGGATTTGGGAAATTTGAAATATTTCCTTGGAATGGAGGTGGCCAGATCTAAAGAAGGTATCTCCGTATCTCAAAGAAAATACATCCTTGATTTGTTAACCGAGACAGGTATGTTAGGGTGTCGTCCCACTGACACTCCTATTGAATTCAACTGCAAACTAGGAAACTCTGATGATCAAGTTCCAGTTGATAAAGAACAGTATCAACGCCTCGTGGGTAAATTAATTTACTTATCTCATACTCATCCTGATATTTCCTTTGCTGTGAGTGTTGTCAGCCAGTTTATGCAGACCCCTAATGAGGAACACATGAAAGCTGTCAACAGAATCTTGAGATACTTAAAATCAACGCCTGGTAAAGGGCTGATGTTTAGAAAAACAGAAAGAAAGACCATTGAGGCATACACTGACTCGGATTGGGTAGGATCTGTTGTTGACAGAAAATCTACCTCTGGTTATTGTACCTTTGTTTGGGGCAATCTTGTAACTTGGAGGAGTAAGAAGCAAAGTGTTGTGGCCAGGAGCAGCGCTGAGGCTGAATACAGAGCTATGAGTTTAGGAATATGTGAGGAAATTTGGCTTTAGAAAGTTTTGACAGATCTTCATCAGGAATGTGAGACACCATTGAAGCTTTTCTGTGATAATAAAGCTGCTATTAGTATTGCTAACAACCCTGTTCAACATGATAGAACTAAACATGTTGAGATTGATCGACATTTTATCAAAGAAAAACTTGGCAGTGGGAGCATATGCATTCCGTACATCCCTTCGAGTCAACAGGTTGCTGATGTTCTTACCAAAGGGCTTCTCAGACCAAACTTCGACTTTTGCGTTAGCAAGTTGGGCCTCATTGATATTTACGTCCCAACTTGAGGGGGAGTGTTGGAATTCTTTCCTTTTTTTCTCGGCTTTTTCCTTGTTAGAATCCTAGAACAATTATGGAAAGATTATGGGAATGTATTCCTTATTTTCCTAAATCTTTTCCTTTTTTATTCCATTGTGTACTCTATTTATTCTCCCCTGTACCTATTGTTTTATTCATTAGAAAATAATAACAACAAACAATCGTGGTTTTTCTCCCAATACTCGGGTTTCCACGTAAATTGGTGTGAACTCGTTGTCTCTCTTTTCAATAGGGTTCAATCAAACTCAAACCTAACCACCCTGCTTTGGAGATGATAGAGATTTTACTCAATATCTTGACTTGACCATAGTCTACTCATCTAATCTCAGCGATTATTAACGGGCTTGAGTTGAGTTAGATCTTGATTTACCTTTGTTACACAACACAGCAAACCATGTCACTCTTTTCATTAATTCCTTGATCACATTTTAAGGATTAGGACAGAATTAGGATCTTATTATACTCGAGGAACCAATATAAAAGCAGGGACCAGACAGAACCATTTAAACTTTAGGGACCAAATTAAAAATAGGGATAAACTTCAAGAACCAAAACTGTATTTTAAACAAAAAATTATAAAAGCAGTACCAGCCGTTGCAGTAAATATGCGAGTGTTCCAGCACATGGGACCTCCAACAAACTCTACCTGGAGAAGGACATTCATTATCACAGCAAGACCTCACAAAAATATCAGAAATTTATAAAAATATATAAATAAAGCTTGTCCAAGAAAACCAAATCAATTCAGTAGGCTAATCATTTTGAATAAAAGAAAGCAAGAACCACCATTGATCTTAATTTTCCACAGAAGAATACAATTATTGATTATTGGTCTTAAAGCTGATAATCTGTTTAGTTTGATCTATTTAGTCCTCCAATAATCTTTTGCTTCCAACTCTAGAAAATATGATGACAGATTCTTTCCCATTTTCCACAAAACTGAGCATAATAAATTTGAAATCAGAATTTAAGAAAAAAATTGATCTTTTTCTTAAATACTTATGAGCATCTAATGCAACTATTTTTGTTGCCCACGCAATTGTTCAACCACAATTTGCTGCCTAGCAAACCCTTTTCTCATCATTCTTAAATTTTTATTATTGTTATTATTATTATTGCTGTTGTTGTGATTAGAGAGAGCTGCATAGAGATGGAATCAACAGCATGAAATCAAGAATTGTTCTCTTTATTTAAAATATATAAAAAAACATTTCATTGATTAACAAAATGTTCAAAAATTACCCAAAAAATCCAAATTCCAAAAGATAGAAAGGCCAGCATTGACCAAAACAATGAGCTTTCTTGTATAATGACAAAGGATGAATATTTGAAACGGATATTGCCACACACACTGACAAAGGCACATTCCAGAAAGAGAAACACCGTGTTTGTCACTTTTCCACTATGCAGCACCATAATTTTATCATTATCATAGTTAGCCTTGAGACCAACTCTACCCCATATTACTCTTTTTGTGATTCTTTTTCTTTGTTGGCAAGGTTCTCTCAACCTCAAACAGAGCTTCACCTTTTTTTTTTGCATGACTTGTCTTGAACATTCACCAAAGCTAGTCACACACGAGCATCTCTTTGCTTGTCGACGACAACATTTTCTCAACTGAGTGTTCTCTACTCAACATTTGCAACTTGACTTGCTCTCGACAATGGTGTCGTCCTCTCATGCATTAATCTTTCACAAGTCTAGCATACTTGCCTTTACACTCTAGGCCAAGTCTCAGGATTCACCTGCCTCTATAATAGGGCAATGTCTTTTTAAACACATCGTTCCTCCATCTTGATTCGCATCCATCCAGCCATCCCCCTTCTACCATGTCATAACCTTATCAAGATGAATTCTAACATTTAAGAAGGTCAAAACTAGCTTACGATGCGCATTAAGTACAACTGATTTGTCGCTTAACTATGTCATAACTAGCTTATCGAGGTCATCAAACACTTCCAAAGCCATTCCTTCCACATAAGTAGGTCACAACTAGTATACCAAGTCAACCATTTTCAAATGATTCCTAACGCACTTCCACTAATCGATTGAAAACTAACTCTATAGTCTACTGGGGGCCCATCGATAAAACGTCTTCACAAACTTTACGATGTGTTGGATGTTATATTAAATTTTCCTTCACCTACAAGCTTAAGCTTTTAGGTTAATTGGTGATTTAAGATGATTTTTTTTTTAAATAGAGACAAGCTTCTTTATTAATATAAAACTCAAAGTACAATAGAATTATACAATGAAAATAATGGAGAAGCCTAAAAACAGGGGATTAGAAGACACCCGGGCATCTCAGCTAGGTTGACACCCCCTTAGCGCTAGCATTATATCCCAGACAGAAACATTAAAATAACATATAAGTACCAAATAAACCAAAAAGCAAACAGCCAAAAGGAAAGCAAATACAAAACAGAAAGTAAAGAAAGAACACAGGAAAATAACACAGTTTCAAACCCCCAATAATAAACTCCTATAACTAACAAAACTGAATAGGAGGTCTTCTACTAGAAGAAAACAGCAAAAAGGCAAGTCTTGAGCTTCTGAGAATTGCAGGAAGATCAGCCCCCATTAAATTGGATGAGAGATGAAAGCCGCCAAATTTAACATAAATCTTGGATGGCATACTCCTTAAATTCCTTATTTAAAGAACATCAAGCTGCACTACAGCATTTCTCTTTGCAGTGTCCACAATATCAACCACTAAGTTTAAGATGGCAGTGTCAGTGACAAACTTCTGGTAATTTAAGATGGTATTAGAGCAAGTGGTCCAAGGAGAATATTCAAACCCCTGTATTGTTGTTTCCTCCCCATTTAATAATAATTTCTACTGAGTCTTTCTTCATATTTCAAGTCCACAAGTGAAGAGAATGGTTGAATATTATATTAAATTTGTCTTCACCTACAAGCTGAAGCTTTGGGTCCATTGATGATTTAAGAAGATGCATCAAGCTTCATAATGAACATGCTTAGTGAAAACTAAACCTAGAGTCAATTTTACTTGTAAGGGCCTTTAGAATATCTATTCATCCAGACATTATCAAAGCATTATGACATTTGTAACTTATGAAGTACGAGTACTTCATTTGAGGCGAAGAATATATATCTTACATCAATCCATTCGATGCACTCCAAATACATGTCCAATACGTGAATTTGCATTTTTTTTAAATTTGAGATATGCATGTCCTTTCCCAAATACGTGAAAGGGAAAAGGACATGTTGGGTTCTTTTTTCCCTTTAAAGCTTGCAACCCAACTCATTTAAGAAGCCCACAATTATCAAAACCCCAAGTCCTAGACTATTGCAAACGATAAGCAGGCCTTCATATCCTAAAAGGAATTAATGCATGCTATTATTTTAGAAATTGGCGTATCCTCATTGTCCTATGCACCCATATGTGTCAATGCTTCTTAGTTTGCGATAGCATAAGGTGTTGAAGTCAAGGCCATACACACTGATGGCACCCAACCAAGTTCTATCGTATCCATGTCTATACTTCTTAGTTGACAATCATAACATGTCAAATGAACATATGATGTAAGAGCCAAGCCCTGTACCACATCCTCCAACCCTAAAGAGAAGGCACAATGTCGTTCACCTGTGCCACCCGATCAAGTCTTTTTTTTAAATAGAAATAACAACTTTCATTGAGAGAAAATGAAAGAAAACAAGGCGATCCAAAAACGAAGCCCATGGAAACCCATCAAAGATAAGGGGTCCATCTAAGTAAAGCATTACCTAAAGAGTAGCACAAAAGATCTTTGAAATCGAAGCCTAAAGGGAAACATAAGACTTAATTAGTGGTCAGATTTCACTAGGGTCTCTCTCTACCCCTTTAAACACTTTTCCATTTCTCTCTCCCCATAAAACCGATAACAAGGCACACATCAAAAGCGGCAACAAGTCATTTACCAACATGGAACCAACATTTGTGTTTTGATTGACAAGAAACTAGGCGTACTTGCATCTTTCTCTCACATGCACCTAACTTCCAAAATTGCTCATCCAAACTCATGATGGAACCCTAGCTTTTTGGGAAGGGCCTGAGGCCTCATCTAGTCCCCACTAACTTTGGCACTGACATTAACACTGCCAACACCATTGTCGCTTCTAAACTTGATTATGACTTAGCTAGAATTTCTTAAGTACTTTCTTTAGTGCGTCAAATGATGCATTGATGACCATACCATCCTCCTCGCTTTCTTCACAACATTCCTCTTCTCAACCCTTTTCGTGGCCTTTCAAATGACACCTTTGTGTGTCATTGTGCTTGCTTGATGCGTCAACTTACTTGCTGCATGTTGACATACTTGTTTGCTCATTCTATGGGGTCTTGACCACAGTTTAAGAGTTGAGACACACTGCACCAGCTCCTTGTTAGAGTTGCATAGGATATATGATTAGCTGAAGGCAAGAGCGTGATTATTGACTACATCCTAATCTCAAAGAAAATTGCACATTTTTCTGTATCATTACTTCATCTTTCTGTTGTCACACGTCCAAATCAATCTCTTTGATAACCAACCACTTTGATGTTTCCCAAACGGCCACTTTGTTGAATCCCACTTCGTGCTCAATCAAACATATTAAGGATGCTAAAAAATGATATTAGACCAGCTTATCCTATGGGAAGAAAAGCATACTCATTATTTAATAATCAATGATGCAACCCAATTTTACAGGATAATTTAGTTTACTTTTCCATGAGTAGATCACAGCTTGAGACATGCAAATAAAGATTACAGTTTGAATACCACGGCTGCAGCAGCAGGATTTCCCCGATACAAAACTCCAACAGATACTGCAAAGGAAGGATAGCCATGTGCAAAATTTGTTGTTCCATCTGCATTTATATCGAGGTTAGACAACTTGTACTTATTGAATTATATATGTATATGCACATGATATATATCACACAGAGAAATATGCTAAAACATTCAGTCACGGGACATCTCTAAAAGTAAATAATGATAAAATACATCAAAACATTGTTAGATAGATATAACCCTCCATTGATTATAAGGACTTTAAAGATGAACTTCCTGATTGACCAGAACTAGTGAGCAGATAAAAGAATAGGAACGTACACTCTGACATCAAGTTGTCATTGGGACAATATAGACATATTAGCATTAAGTGGGATCAATTAAAGATAATATAAGATTGTCACCAAATCTACATATGATTATGTCAAGAAAATCATTACTATCTCAAACATAAAACCACAATAGTTAATATGTCAAGAAAAAAGTTCTTTAAAAATCAGATTCCTCAAAATTCTCAGAAGATCGCAATGAACATAATTATGCTAGCAAATTAACCATCTAAAACTCGAGAGACAAAATATCTATTCAAACTTGAAAAATAACATTTGTATCCTTTTTTAACACGAGAATAGCCTAAGAAAATGCACTTCAAAGACTTAGAACCTAACTTTGTCAAATTAGGACGAACATCCTGAACAAACACGTACAACCAAATATTTTTGGCTCAATAGGAAACAATGGTTTTGTTGGAAAGAGGACGTGATAAGGAATATGACCATGAAGAACAGACGTAGGCATGCGGTGTATAAGAAAACAGCTTTGGAAATTGCATCAACCAAAAATGCTTTGGAACATGCATTTGAAAGAATAATGCCTGTGCAGTTTCAAGATGTCTATTCTTTCGTTCCGCAACCTCATTTTGGGATGGAGTATCAGCACAAAATGATTGGTGAATGATACCACGTGTACCCAGGTACGAATTTAGTGCTTCTGAAAATTACTCACCAGCATTGTCACTTATCCAGGTTCTAAGGCATACACCAAACTATGTTCGAATTTCAGCACGAAAATTGCTAAAATGAGAAAGTAACCCAAAACGATTTTTCAGTCATGCAAGAATGATCATCAACAAAGGTAACAAAATATCAGAATGAATAACTCAAAGGGAGAATTTGCCTGTTTGTCAACTCTAGGACTGGAGCTAAGACGATGGAATTTCGCAAACGGACATGAGTCACAATTCAATGAAAACAAGTTATAAAACTGAGGACAAAGCTTTCTTAAGACTAAGAGGGATGGATGACCAAGACGACAATGGGCATTAAAAGGAGAAACAATGCTAGAACAAGCAACGATCGTTGATGTTGATATTTGGTGATCAAAACTGTAAAATCTTCCAGATTCATGTCCTTTCCCAATAATCTTCTTTGTTACAAGATCCAGAAATAAGCAATAGCCAGGATTGAATGAGACACAACAATTAAGGTCACGAGTGATTTGACTAATAGAGAGCAAGGTAAATAACAATTGAGGTAAATGGAGGACAGATGTCAGAGAAAGGGATGCGTGAGATTTCCAGTGCCAGATCCAGTAACAGAAGACTTAGATCCATCTGCTAGGGTAACGCTGGTAATGAAGGTAGATGACAAAGTTGTAGAAAATAATTTGGGTTTACCTGTCATATGATCAGGGCACTGGAGTCTATGACCAATTGTGTAGAGGAGGAAAAGAGACAATGATTCATGTTACCTGAATTAGCAATGGCTGTAATTATATGCTAATGATGAAGGAGATGCGTTCAACAATTTAGATGACAAATCATGGATAGATGGAGCTCATAATTAAGCCAAATGAGACATCACTATGGGATCAAAAACCAAGATCTTGGAAGCTTCTAACCAACGGCAGCTCAAATTAGAACAAAACAGCAACAAATCGGAAGAACCAAAAGGGTATTTTTCCAAAGACCCTCACATTCGATTAGATTTAAGAGGATTCAAATACACAGTTCAACTGGAAAACACAAATGGAGATGAACCCAGCCGATAGAGCACAAAACAAATCTCCCATGTGCTCCCACGCGACAGTGCGTGGATCTTGCAGCGGAGGAAGAGGTGGCGTGTGAGCCTCACGCACTGGTCGGATGGCTTTGAAAATTTTATATAGAAAGATCAAACAAAATCATCCAGTGGAATGGTGGATAAACTACATATGCAGTACATTGACTTTCTTTGTCACCAAAACCCATGATATATGGGACCCTAAGTTCTTTTTCTTAACAAAAAGAAAAAGAAAAAGAAAGAATGAAATAAAGGACGAAGAAGAAAAAGCATGCTACTAAAAATAAATGTAAAAAGGTGAATTCAGTATCGAATTATTATCAGAAGAAAAGTAAAGCAACCATTATTAAGATATGTAAATGTGGGCCTGGGAATATTGTTAGTTAGGAGGGGGGTGAGATTTTGAGTTTAAATACTGCTTTGATTACGGGGGAGGGGTATCTTTTCGGCAATTATCTTGTATTCGGTCTCTTAGGAGAACTGGGAGAGGTAGGGAAGCTCTTGAATCCTTCCCCCGTTGTTGATAAATAAAATTGAGGCTAAAGTCTATCATAATATAAAGACGTTATCATTAATTCATCTGCTAATACAGAAATAAAAGTTCATTGACTACTTTAAATTTTCACACCGAAGACAAAGTTGCAACTACAAACCTAAAGGATCAATGCACCAAAGATAATCAGATGATGAATCTCCTATAACTCCTCCCTCTTCTCCAAGGATGAGGTGATCTTTAAAATTCTTTTTAACGACTTCCAGAATAGCAGCCTCGCTCATTTTATCTGTTCTGCAAGTAAGTCAAGAAATATGATGAAAGAAGAATGCTAATAGGAGACACAAAATTGTCAAAAAGATAGTGTGAGGATTATGAGTAAGCCAAAAATATGTCATCTTTCCTTTGCACAAACTGAGGGGACTTTCCTCGGAATAACATTATACTCTTTACAGAGATTGAACAGCCCAATCAAGTGTTACAATTAATAGGGAAAGGACTCGTGATAAAGTCTAAACCATTTCTAGAAAGTGAACGAACAAATGGAGCAATTGAATAAAGTCTAAACCAAAACAACCCTAAGGCTACAACAATATGTGGTCAAGTCTTGAGCAGTTTCGGGTAGAGGCAATTTAGCCAAAACACTATATATTTGAGCAATTCTCTATAGCACCAAAAATGAAACCTTTTTTAAGAATAACTTACAGCAGTTAAGAAACATCAACAGCTTTATGAACATGCATAGATTTCGTTCCACTCATTCTATATGTTAACTTCTCTTTTATCTGACAAAAATCATGCACATGTTTCACTCTATTTCTTTTTTATCCAAGAAAATTACGAGCAAGGAAACTCCATCTTCATGTAACAATTTCATTTTACACCACAAAACTAAATCCATATTGCAAAGTTATAGTTTGATATGACACAAAGCATGAAACTTATGGCACTGTAGTTGAATTTTCCTAGGGAATCCTTACTCGGTTACTAAGTCTGTCAATCCTTTATATTCAACATTCCGAGGCTTATTAACAGCATCCATCACCACCTGGGAACATCAAGGTAAAGGTCTCAAAACCCACACACTGTAGCCATCAAGCAAATACTTTAATGATCATTTTATCAATAGGAAGCAACCATCTTAATAACCTGTCTACAGTGAAACAAACTTCAGAAGCTAGAACGCAGATACTGATATGGAATAACTTTCGAATGACCCTAAACAACCTCTTCTAATTCCCCATCAGCGAACACCCCGTTGGTCCAAGTCACATTAATTATCACTTCAGAAGCCAGATTTACACGCCACATTTCTAGACCAAGATGAACACAGCTTTAATTGCACCACTTCAGAGTGATCTTATAATCATGACTTAAGCAAACTAAATATAACAACCCCACTTGAATTTTGACTTCCAAAATAACATATCCCTTCACATGTTTGGTTCTCATACATCAGAAACTCCCAAGTGCAACAATCGAACAAATTCAAAAAGGGGATAAAGGGGGAAAAGGAAGAAGAAAGAAGAACATACTGGTGAACTAAAAGAAATTATTATGATAAAAATATCATCATCACATCACAAACCTCGGCTCCAGTCTTGGCAGCATTCTCAACGACTTGAATTAGGTGGGCTGGTGGAATGGGTCCAATAGACTTGGCACCCACTTTTGGGTACTGCTTGCGGTAAGAAATTTCGGACAATGCAGCTTTGGTTGTGGGCAATTTGGTGTCGAATGGTCCAATTGAGAGAAACCCACGATTGCAATCTCTCCTGGCGTTGAAAAGAACATTGAGAGACGGACTGAGAGAAGAAATTGATCTGCAAATTGTAGAAGATAGGAAGTGGGTGTTCGTCGAGAAGGCAATGGAGATGACCATTTTTTCTTCAAGTGTTGAAAGAGGAAGAATCCAGTTCAAGGCTTTTGGAGCAAAGCATCTGAAAATGGTATGTAGCTCTTAACCATCTGATTCTAACTGCCACGAAATACCGATAGGGGAATCATGCTCTTCCTATTTGGAATCTTCTGGGTTTTGTTTTCTTCATTGGACTTTACTTTGCCGGGGCGCTCCCTTCCTGCATTCTATATTTTAATATTGATTTTGAATGGTCCGGATACAATCTATGTTAAATTTATTTCATTATCACTAAATCATGGTTATGGAGTAGTGGTCGTGTGTTCAAAATCGATCATCCAAACTTTCACTCTCCCGTCAATATATAAAAATATATTTATTATTTATTATATAGTGTCGATGTATGTATATAAATTTTTTGGATACTGTCACTTCAGATGTTTGGGTTACTCAAATGAATTGTTAATCATAATCTTTTTTCATTTTTTTTAGGCTGGGGATTTGAACCCGGGACCTCTTGTCCACAAGAACATAAAGGTGTCAGTTGAACTAAGCTCATGTTGGCTGTTATACACATTTTATTACATTTATTTATACTTAATAAATTTCAACAATAATGGACCATTTGGTAACATTCTCGTTCTTTGTTTCTTGTTTCTTGTTTCCGATTTTTCGTTCCTTCTTTTTTTAAAACAAGAAACAGGAATGTGTTTGATAAATGTTTCTGTTTCTTCAAAGAAAAAAAATCAGAAACAGAAAATGTGTTTGATAACTGTTTCTTGTTTCCTGATTTTTTTTTTAATTTATTTTTTA
Organism: Cucumis sativus; assembly: GCF_000004075.3. Lineage (NCBI taxonomy): Eukaryota > Viridiplantae > Streptophyta > Magnoliopsida > Cucurbitales > Cucurbitaceae > Cucumis > Cucumis sativus. Next base: position 11,686,747 of record NC_026655.2, on the reverse strand, counting down.
ATTTATTTACATTTATTTCAATTAAACATCAAACAAAAATATATGTTCTCCATTAAACATAAAAAAATAAAATTATCAAACCTAGATATGAAGGTTTTCTTGTAATCTTATGAAGAAGAAGATGAAGATTGAGATCTGAAGAACAGAGTCGACAAGAGAAAGACGAAAACCCACGACGAAGAGGAGGACTGAAACTCCGAGAAAAAGAAAGACAAAAACTCACGGCTAAAACACAAATCTGACAAAAACACAAATCTGACAAAACCCCACAAATTCGACAAAAACCTACAATGAAAACACAATTCACGCAAAGAGGGAGAGGAAAATCCAGATCCAACGAAGAGGAAAGTGACGTGTAGAGGAAGACGATGAGAGGCGAAGAGGAAGACAACGAAGACGATGAGAGGAAGAGGAAGAGGATGGTTATTTGAAAAAGAAATAGAGATAAGAGGAAGAAAAGGGAAACCGTGTGGAGAGTGGTTATTTGGAGAAGAAGATGGAAATAAGAGGAAGAAAAAGAAAATCACAACATAAAAATGAAAAAGAAGAAGAATTGAAAAGAAGAAAAATGAAACCAATAAAAAGAAGGATAAAAAAAGAAAGAAAACCAATAGAAACAATTGAGAAAAAGAAACCAATAGAAATAATTGAGAAACTGAAGATTTTTTTTTTTTTTTTTTTTTTTTTTTGTCATCTAATGCAATTTCCCTTAATAGAATCTTGTAATTCCCTCCTACTCCATCAAGGAAAGGGGTTATAAATATGCAAAAGAAAACTGTTTTCTTTAACCTATGCTTTTGCCTATATCTAAAAATAGTCTCTTTCAACTTTTTTACATCCCAATTGGTTTCCACAAACCAATTCATCCTAGAGGATAAGAAAGTTTCCATCGGTGGTATCCCCATTTTGGAGTTTTAGTAGATTTAGAGGCGTCAAACTATGTGAGTTTTTCATTCTCTGTATCTTTTAATTTTAAAGCATGCTCAACCTTTTAAAATTTTGTTTTTAAATATTGTCAATGTATTAGTATTTTAGAATTTCTAAATTAAATTGAGGAATAATTTTGTAAAATCTTTCGCTACCTAGGGTTTTTATCCCTTCAGTTTTGCTTATACTTGGGCAAGCAATAGAAAAATGTGTACTCAATGATGGTTTAGTAATTACACGAGGACTAGAAACATAATAAGTGTCTCGCATGCAATGACCATGATCCACCGTGCTAAGAGGTTTGTGATATAAACTTAGCTTACATATCCTAATCGAGCAAACCTAATCCTAAGACTATAATTAAAACTAGAACACTGAACTCCTGCAACTAAATATACGAAAAATGAAATAATTACGCACCAAGATTCGTGGAAAATCATGGGAGAAATCATTAGGAAGCTACTAAGTGGCCATTTCGATACCTAGTGGGGACACTAAATAGAGGTCTACTATATGCAGCTCAGGTAGAATTCATGGGAGTTTTAAAGGCAGTAAAGGAGGTTATATGACTAAAAGGTCCGATTAGTGAGCTAGGCTATGATCAAGACACCATAGAACTCATATGTTACAATCAAAGCCCAATTCATCTAACAAAAAACCAAGAGTACCATGACAAGACAAAACATATAGATGTTAAAGTGTTATTTGTTCATGATATTATTGAAAAATGAATAATGAGCATACAAAAGGTTGTAAAGCTAAGTTCAATCACGGTCTAAATCTACTAAAAATAGTAGATTTAAATGTTGAGGAATAAATACATGAAGTGAAGACTATTAAAGAAGTTCCTCGTTCAAGAAGGAAATTTTGTTGGAGAAATTTAAAACTGAACTCAACTTCGTTGATTGCTGAAACTATTAACCACAGTATCAAGAAGTTAGAAAATAAACGAGAAATAGTTATAAAACAATTTAAATTGTTGCTAATTAATTTTGGTTGGAATAGCCTCTGTATAAAGAAATGTGAGTTTTGATCAAATGAATACTTATATACATTTGATTCTTCAATTTTGTAATCTCCAAAAGAAAATGAATAATAGATAGTCATGAAAGTGAATGTAGGTATCAAACCACACTCTAAACCTTTGTGTTGATCCTTCTCTTCCCTTCATACTTCCTTGTCTTACCTTACTTTTGTTAATTCTTGTAAAAAGGAAGTAATGCATTGGCCAGATCAAAAAGTTAATAAATCCCTTGGACTTTACCAAAATATATTATCAGCAAATGAAAAGAAAAGAAAAGAAAAGAAAGGTACAAAAGCCTAATAAAGTAGTAGTAAAATTATTAAACTGAAGTTTTGCATTTACGAAAATTAGAAAGAGAAAACTAATTGCAAAAACATAGAACAACATGGAAATAGTTACGTTTCCCAATCTATATATAAATAGATTGAATCTGACAAATTTCTTTTAACTTAGAAAACAAGAACAATCACTGAAAATAAGAACATAGGTTAAAAAGATAATAGTAAATGTGATAGTTAAAAAGGACTATTGGTAGAAATTTCAGAATTCTAATATTTGTGAGGATATATGTCTATGCTTGATTGTACTATTTTTCAATTTTTTGCTTGCATAAATGAGGATTTGGAAATCAACTACGTCCATTGAAATTAAAGATTGAGTGATTTGGAATAATATTAGTCTTAAAAATTGAAAATTTTCTTTGGGAGAAAAAAAATGGTTAGAACATTTTCATTAGTCATCTTCTTGGTTACTAACCCAGATGAGTTGCAATGAAGTATAAAGTTTCAACATTTTTCTAAAGCTGTTAAATATTTTATCAGTTACATTTTAATTTATACCGTTTAATCCAATAATATAAGTGACACATGATTGATTATGATTACGATTAAGTGTCCAAGCCAAACACTTGATTCATTCCGATAGGACCATTTATAAGCATTTAACAAACATGATGAATTAAAACATTTGGTTCCGAAATAAAGTAAACATGAATTTCAAACCTTATATATCAAATATGTATTTTATCCCAAGAAAAATATAAGAACTCTTACAAAAGTAGAAAAAAATTTACGATAATAGAATTTATGTCATTACATTTTCTAAATTGTAAAAGTAGCAAAAATAACGTCTGATATCACCAATTTAAACATATTTGCAATATGCAGAAAATATGTGTCATAAACTGATTTTTTTAAATGTTTTTGTCATTTGATACCTTTTTTTTCTAAAATATACATGGTAATATACTAATTTTTTTTTAAAAAAATGATTTCATTTTGTATTCGTACTCAATTTCTCACTCATTCCACTAATGTTAGTTACATTTTATATTACACGGTACTATAATAATTGAATTGTTGCAAATTTAACAATTAGATTCAAAATAATTAAGTATATAACAATATTTTAAAAATTTTGCAAAATTTGTCAAATTTTATCAATGATATAAGTCTATCACCGATAGACCATGTTGTAAATATTGGTCTATCAATGATAGATCATATAAGTCTATCAATGATACAAGTCTATTCACGATAGTTTAACTATATTTGTAACTTTTTTTTAAATATTACTATATTTTTAATTATTATTTGTTCGGGGTTATAAATGGTAAGACAATATGCAGCAGAGCACATTGATATGATCCAATCTACCTAAAACTGAGGGCCTCACTCGGCCTTTTGTGGTGGGTCCAATTTGGACTTATTTTCCATTCACTTGTACTCACTCACCAACTTTACTCCACTACGCTTTTTCTCCACATTCCCACTCATAAATATTAATATACAATACCTTTTCATTTCTTCTCAATCATATCAACCCACGTAGTTCCACTTCCACCTTACAGCTTGTATTTTGTTCAACTATTCATATATATATACACACATGTATTATCACTATCCATTTCACCATAGCTTAATTGTTTAAAACACTATCAAACTGTTATTTATTATCGTGTATAATATATATTAGTCTAACACGACCGAGGCAACGTGCGCGTGTGGAAATATTAACAAATCCACATTTATCTCCCTTTTCCATTTTTTCATTTTAAAAAAAATGATATACAAATTTTGTGAATTTCTTTTAAAACCATCTACGAATTTTGTGATATCTTTTTTTTTTTTGCTACAATATATGTTTGTTTGTTCATATTTTTTGATGTATTCGTTTATATGTTTTATTTGGAAAAATTGTAATTGCTAGCATTTTGAGAATATGTTATAACAAATATAACACATTGTTTTAGAATTTTACAAATATATTCGATTGCAAAATTCTCATTTTTTAAAATACTCTCCATCTTAAATTTATTATCACTACAAGAAATCGGAGATATCCCGATGCAATAAAATGCGTTGAGATAAGAAACGTCAGAAAATAGCATATATGCCTACGTGGTGAGGTGTGTGTCGACAGATTGAATCTTTCCCAACGTTGAATGCATTACGTTGAGTATAGCCAGCCAATCTATAATGTTGTACACGTACACGTCGGGGAAAAGAAAATAATTGAATAATAATTCCCTTTTCCTAAACGCCATGCATAGACACGTCTGAACTGGTGCGGCTATTCTCGATGTGGACATTTAACGCGTTGGAAAAAGGAGATAATATTTAAATAATAATTTTCTTTTCCCCTACACCATGTATATAAACGTTGAGAATGAGTCGACTATGTCCGACATGGGCATTTACGGTGTCAGGGAAAGGAAAACAATTAAATAATATTTTCCTTTTTCCTTAACACCATGCAATTAACGTCAAAGTAAAATACCTATTCCCTGTGTGTTACTAATGACATTAGAAGTATGAAAAACATCAAAAGAGCCCTTCTATTCTCGATGTGTGTCGGAGTTTCCCTTTAAAACCCTCTTCCAGATCTGTAAATCACACGCAACATGAAGGAGAGACATTGTATTGGCGTTTTTGTGAAGGGATTGCACTTGGCTCTAATGTGTCATTAATTCCCCTAACTTCTCAACAGTGCCATGCACTGTTGAAGATGTCATTTCGTCCTTTTTGCTGACAATCTCATTAACTCGCTTGTCTTCTAGCGATTCATATCACATTTGTCGGTGCGGGCAATGCCAGCCTAAGATAACTTTTTCTTATATCACCTTATTTATTGATGCGAGCAATGCCAGCCTAATATAACTTCTCCATATCACGTTTCACCTCTTTTTGCTATAATCTTGCATCAAAACATGAAAACTCGTGATAAACATGCGTTTTGTTTTTATAACTTACAGATCGCATGACTCTTACTTTCACATGCTTTATACACTTTATTCTTCTTTACATCCCAATATTACTTCACTATTCTACTTAAAAGTCTATAATAATTTGTATTTCAACGCTTAGTGACCATGTAACTCATCTCATGATTGTCAAATTACCTATAAACACTGACATTTTCATATTATTATTGATTTTATTTTCATATTATTTCGATCGACAACCATGTTGGGGACGTAACTCAATTTTACCACAAGCTAATGGTTTATTTTAAAAAAAGAAACTAAAATTTGAACAGCCTAAACATCAAAACAATTATAAATAAAACAATATATTGTAAAAAGGAACTATATATGGTACCAATGATAGAAAACATATGTCAAACATATTTTAAAATGTAGAAAAGATTTAGAAATTGAGTGATTTATAGATATTGATAGTTGAATGGTGGAGTAGCATAAATGGATGGGAGGTAATAGCATAAAGTGGTATTTTGGTGTATTTTATTGGAAGGGAAGTAAGAGAGGAGAGTTGTGAATAATGAATGGTTTGGGTAGAAGCAAGATTTGGAAGAGAAATGAAAGGTTGCTAAGGAAAGGACGAAACTCGTTTTAATCCTGTGCGATACATTTATAGTGCTCCCTCCGATTTCCGCGCCCTTTAACAACCCCTATAAATCACCCTCTTAAACCCACTCCCCAAACCAATTCCCCTAAACTCATTTCCCATTCCTTCCAACAGTTTTTAATAATCATGATTTCCCGCTCCGCTTCTCCCCTCCTCCTCCTCCTCCTCCTCCTCCTCCCTCTCATCGCCGCCGCTCGCAAGGGCTCCATGCTCGGCGGCTGGTCGAAGATCCCAGACCTGAAGGATCCCCACGTTGAAGAGATCGGAAAGTTCGCGGTCGCCGAGTACAACAAGCAATCCAAAGGCGTAGCAATCGAGTTCAAAAGCGTCGTGAGCGGCGAAACTCAGGTGGTTGCTGGAACCAATTACCGCCTCCTCATCGATGCCAAGAGAGGCGAATCGATGAGCAAATATGAGGCGATAGTTTGGGAGAAGCCATGGGAGAATTTCAAGAAACTTACATCCTTCAAGCCTGTTGCCTAATCAATCAGTAAAAGCCCTAAATTCACGTCTGTTTTGCTCTTAGTGTTTGGTAATTAGGAAAAATAAATTAATATTCCCTGGTAATTTCTGGACAAATCGTTTCTCTTGTCGTTTCTGGATTGATATCTCTTTGGTTATCAGATCTTTGTACTTTTATATTAAAAATATTTGTTATAAATGTCTTTGAATTTCTAAGTATTGGGATGTCTCGTCTGTATAAAAAGGGAATGCATGAACAAATATAAAATTATAAATTATAGATGCTTTTATGTATGGAAATGCTTTTGAATAATGCATTAATAAAATAAAATACTAATTTCGCTTGCAAATTGGGTTGGAAAAAGACAAAGCTATAAATGTTTATGGATATGGATCATTCAAAATCAGACCCATAACCTTTAATTTGGTGAGGAGTGTGAAGTTTTATAAATTGCTATATTAATAATTTCACTGTTGATCGTTATACTTTTGGGATTTTGTAATGGGAGGAGTTTGAAATATGGATGTAGATCAAAATATTGGGAAAACTTTGGAGGAAAATGGTCAGTAATAGTCTCCTTCAAGCTTTTACTTCTCATAATAGTTATGAATTCTCAGCCTTTCGAATATAAGGTAATCTTTATGGATAAAAATTATAGTGCAACTAATTGGTAAATTCATTTGAAAATTTATATAACTATGAAAATAGAAATCAGGCTAAAGATTTTAAGAATTATACAAAACTTTGATGTGAGATTTAGTTGAGATAATCGCATTTTGATAAATAATATAAGATTCAACAAAGAAATGGAAAATAATATACAATCTCTGAAATGATGTATAAATTGACAAAACATATTTTGTGGTGAAATAAAAAGATGGCATCAACTTAAAAAAAGAAGTTAATGAGTCAAATTTTTGTAGTTTTTTTTTTAAATTTCAAACTATCTAGAAATAGAAGCTTTTGATTGAAAATAGAGACGAAATTAAAAAGGAGTTGGGAAGGGAAGTAAGTTTAGAGTTTTGTCAAAACTTGTATTAAAATTGGAAAAAAGAAGGGATTTGATAGCAGGATTAGTAGGCCCTAAGAATGGAAATTGACATTTAATGTAGATAATGTGCTACTACTGCCTAAGGGGCTTGAGTGGTTTTGGGAAAAAGGAAAAGTTATTGTCTTAAAAATAATAATTTTACGAATGCACTTTTTAGGAAAAATGGTGGTGTTAATATGTGATTGGTATATATAAAAGAGTGAGATAGGGAGATTGTACCTGGAAGAAATAATTTGACGATTGAATTTAATGGTAGAAGAGGACAAAAGTTGATCCAAAACACTAAACTATACGGCACTCAAACAAAGAAATATATATACATAAAAATTTCCTCCAGAAAAGTCGAATTTTCTTTGAAACAGAGTCGATCTCTTTGTTGTTTAGGAACAAAAGGGTGAGGCAGTTTTATGTTATTGCAGCACAACAACGGCAGTAAAGGCAGTCAGTCTTCTCTACGCTACTATTGGGAGGGTGAGATCCTTTTGGTTGTCAAGGAAACCAAAAATATATTAGAGATGTAAATACCCTTTTGAGAGCTTTAAAGAGAGAGAGATTGATAGTGTGATCTTCTCAAAACAACCCTCACTCTCATTTCCCACACCTCTCTAACAATTTCAATACCCTACTAACCACATTCCCTTACGCAACTCCACAACAACCCTTTAGTTTTCCATTCCTTTTAATATTAATATAATCAATATTTAATTACAACTAATTCATTTATATCATATATATATATTAATTGAATGTACTAATAAACCGTATTATAATCTAGATACTATCTCCTAACTCATATTAAATTTTAACATACCAATCAACCCACCCCAATAAATTCAGTATTTAGTAACGTAGATAATGCGTCGTTGTAACTAAAAAATGCGCAATTAAAAATATTAGCAACGCCAAGCCCATGTCACTAGGATTGGCGCAATATTCGCATACCTAAAAGTGGCAGTGGCGTATTAAACGTGCGCTGCTAGATCGATAGTTTTACTAACATAAACGCGTTACTAAATATTAACTTTTAGTAACATATTGTCTGTCACTATTATTTTTTATGGTGACATCTTTTGTTTGTCACTAAATAATAAGTTTTAGCAACATATAGTATTGTTGCTAAATGTTGATTTGTGGCCATTAGAAATAACTTTTGCGGCATATTTAAGAGTTTGGTAGAACCAATGTTTTGAGCCACTTTAAATTTAATGTTATTTTCTTTAAAAAAAACTTTGATTTACCGACGTTGGAGAAAACGTCAATAAAGTATTTTATTAATTAAAAAATAATATCAAATTTACGATATAAACATGTTATAAGATTTTAAATATAATAATATAATAATCTTTTAAACAAAAATGAAGAATTACATTTCTAATCACATCATTAAACACATATGATAGCACCAAATTAAATAGAAAGAGTTTGAGTAATATCAACCTAGGTTGTAGCTATTAAGTTAGACCATGTAAATGATATGTAAAATTAGTCGAAACAAATTAGGTAGTTTGCATAAGAAAAATTCCTACAAAAATAGTTTGAATAACACAAATTCCTATAAAATAACATAAAATGATTTTTTTCAAACAAAATTACAAGGTACCAACCAAAACTCATTCTATTTCGATTCGAAGTCAAAATAAGAATCTTGTATAGAAGACCATTCGTGCAATATGTAACACATAAGAGAATAAAAACTGAACAAAGCGAATCAAAGTCACTAAAACATATAGTAAAACAAAATGGAGAGCAAGAACCATGTTCTAAAAGAAACAAACCAAAACCGTCCTACTTAATTAAGCTCGTAAAAACACATACCACAACGAAACAAAACATAACCAAACTCGTTAAAAAAACTAAACAAACTATCACAGAAACGATGGAAAAAGAGCTGATGTCTAGTGTTTATGGCATGTTTGTAACTTTGAGATAATGAAAGTGTTTCATTGGGTTTCATGAGAATAAGCATAAACTAAGTTGTTTTCTTTTTAAACTTTTTGTTCTTGTTCTAAATTTAGCTGTTGCTTTATTCAATTCACATTCACTTACATATTAATTTAGGAAAAGTAAACACCCACCTAGGCTCAAGGGAAAAGTGCATATTAATTTTCTTAGAAAAACCTACCACATTCAATTCTTACAACAAAAACTCCACTCCAATATTCCAAAAACTACAATTCAATTAACAGGAAAACATCTTCAGTAACCATTGGCACAACGCTTGACTTAGAGAAAAATCAAATGCACATACTAAATTTTCCAAACACAATACATAAACTCATATCTAATCAATTAGACCCTCAAGTAAAGATGTAATTACAAAATTTTAGAATATAGTACAACTATAAGCCACATTCAGAAAAATGACAATATAAGAAAAGGAGTAAACATATATATATATATAGAGGGAGATTAGGTCAGATACATACCTTTATTGTTCCATAATTATATAAATTTTTAAATGAATTTACAACTACATTTTTATATAAAATTTGGGAAGATTACAGTAGAAAATTTGATTGAGAGTTAGTTTTTGGTAAAAGATTTGAGAAGATTGCATAATATTTGAAAAAGATTACTCAAACTCTTCTTAATTCAAATGAATATTCTTTCCCACAAAAGACACCAACTATTAATGTCAAATTTTGATAAAACAAGATATACCTGATCTCCACGAGACAACAATGATAAATTTGTATTTTAGGCAAAGAGGACTCGCTTGCAAGCAAAGAGAAACTTGGACACCGTTGTCGCCACTCAAATGCTTAAGTCAGAGGATGAGAATGAGAACATAATATTTAATATTAATCGGAGAATTTACTTTCCTTTCCTCTTATGTATAGCTTCTAGTTATATCCTATTCCCCCTTTCCAAATTCTTTTCTTATTATTCTTAATCAGACTAGAATTTCTCCCAGGTTGGTTGTAAGTGATTATCACGTTTGTAATTATATTTACAATATTCTCTTTCCATACATTTAGGCTGCGAAAGAGGTTTAAAATATACACACTTAAGCACTGACTTAGTTGGTTTGTTGTCATTTAAAAACCAAAATTTGGAGAGAAGCCAATTTTGTCCTAACAAATTCATGTTTACCCACTTTTAATCTTTGTTATAGGTATTTTTGAAATGCAATTAGGGGTGTGTGTTGGGCTGATGGATTTTTGTTGTAGCTACTCACATCTTCCAAATAGAGTCTTCAAATCAAATTCAATCCAACCCCTAAAATTGGGTTTGAGCTATCATACTTTTTTTTTTCTTCTTTTTTTAGTACATTTTTACATTACTTTATCTACAACACATACTAATATCTAACGTTTTTATTATCACAAACTTCAAACAAACATTATAACAATGTACATGAATTAGAATGTGGGTATATATATATATATATAATTATAAAATTTTAACCGATAATTGAACTTAATCCAGCACGAGTAATATGAAAGGTTCAAACAAACTCAACAAGCAATTAAAAATAACCCAACTCAATCTTTACCATCTAAGTTGAGTAGTTCGAATTATCAGATCATTGGACATCCTGAACATGATAATGTGAAAGTAGTTACTATCGTGGTTGTTCCGAAAAAGAAAAAAAATAATAATAAAGACTAAAATGTACTATTTTCACTAGAATAAGTTGGGTAAAAATGGACAAATATAGAAGTAAAGTATAGGTGACAAAATGTTACATAGTGTATATAGGTTCAAATGAGTCTCAAAATTAAGGAAAATATTCGTACGTCTCATACGAACATGAAAGATGAGAGAAATAAGAAGGAAAAAGAAAGAAAATAAAAGGTTTAGATTGGAAGGAAAGTGAGTGAGATTATGAACCTCTGGTCTTGGGCACCATCTATGTATTGTAAATCCCAAAGATCTGATCCATACAAGGACGACAAAAAGCAGCACAAAGCTCAAAACCCTTCGTTTTGGGCTTGCTTATTTCCCAAATCTTCACTCTCAAGTTTTTGATTCACATAAATTAGCCAAAATAGGAAGCTGTGTTTCCAAGCCCGCTCCTTCACGGGGAGCCTCGTCGGTGGTGCAGAGGCTCTCTCAAAATCAACATCACTTACACCAATCTCAATCTCAATCCCAATCTCAATCTCAATCCCAACCACCACCATCACAACCCCCCGTCGCCGCCGTATCCTTATTGGAGTCCCAGAATTCTGTCAAGATGAAGAGCCTCTTCAAGCCCAAGCCACGGACTCCTGTCGATGTTGTTCGTCAGACTCGTGATCTTCTTATCTATACAGACCGGAACCCTGATACTAAGGAGACCAAACGGGAGGAAAAGGTCTGATCCCTTTTTCCCCCCCCTTCCTACTTTTTTTCTTTTTGTTACTTCTCACTTGGGATTTTTACTTTTGGGATCGTATCGAATTTTTGTGATTTGTCTGCCCTTTTTGGCTTCTGGGTTTCTTTTTGATTCAGATGAGTGATTGGGGGCATCTGTGAATTGTTGAATTTTTGTTTGTTTGTGGAGGGTCAAGGGGCAATCGACTTAATTTTTGGTGTTCCTAGTGACAGATACACTTAACAATGGTTTCATTTTGTTTTACTTTTAGTCTTTAGCCATCTTTTTTATAGATGTATAAAATGATTGGGTCGCTTTTGTTATTATGGAGTGTCTGGATTAAAGTTATCGATCTATGTTTGTAGCTTGATTCCTTTCCTTCATTCAAGATTAAATAGTGGTTTACAGACGAAAGGTGTTTCTATTGGTGAATCATTGTAATTACATTTATTCTGGACGGATCTCATTTTCAGTTCATGATGTGAGGAAGTTTTTGGAAGTACTGCCTCGTGGAAGATAGCTTGATTTTCTGAGGGGGAGGGTTTTCCTTTATTTTCCGAAGGTTGTGGGGGGGGGGGGGGGGGGGGGGGCATCGGTTCTCATTTGTGGAAGCTTAATCGCTTAGAATGTGAGTCCAAATAGACCATTAGCCATGGTTGTTCCTTTTGTTTAGGACTTCTTGTGCTCAAGGTTTTCGTGACTAAGACTAATGACTATCCTAGAAATCCATCTCTCATTACCTACAATTTTTCTTTTAGAATTTTTTTTTAAAAAATCTGAACTTTACGTCTTTTCTTTGAATTATGGGGTCTGTATTTGATTTACAAGGATGTATCTTTTCAAACTCTTCTCGTTAGTTTTTTAGTTTGTTTGTGAATGCTTGATTTCTTGGAATTTTTATTTTTTTTGCTTCAGTCGTTTTATGATATTTTTTATTCTTTCCTACTTTGGCAGTTATTTAATCATCTGGATGCATCATACATAGGAGTGTTGTCATTGAAACTTGATTCTACTTTAATGCGAAATATCAAATTAAACTTTGTGGGCTTGTATTTTTCAATTAAAAGTTTTATCTATTAAATAAGATCAAATTTAAACTGAAGCATATGCTGTCTGCTATCTAGTGTACCATAGAACTTTCTTTTTTGTATATTGCTGGGATAAGTCTTTACTCTTTGTTAGTTTTAATGTATTTGTTTGTGGTTCCTCTACAGTTCAATCACTTCGTATGTGTATATATATTTTGTTGGAAAACAAAACATCACTTTGTGTATTTTATTCTTCAAATTTGATACTTTCTAACTGTATCTGTTGACTGTGCATTTTTCAGCAGATGTTAGAATTAAGTAAAAACGTTAGGGAGTTGAAATCAATACTTTATGGAAATAGTGAATCTGAACCAGTTGCAGAAGCATGTGCACAGCTGACCCAGGAGTTTTTCAGAGATAATACGCTTCGGCTTCTCATTAAATGCCTTCCTAAATTGAACTTGGAGGTAAGTGGTACGGAGACTTCTGATTTTTTAGGCTTTCCATGACGAAATTATCAGCTGAATTCTTTTTCTTGTTTTACGTTTGTGGTTTTTTGTTGATACTCTTTTGAGATTCCTCATTCATGTACTTGGAGGTGAGCCGGATGGGAGCCTAAAAGAAAATAGCTCATTTAGGTTTCCATACGAAATTACCATTTGAACATTTTGTATGTTTCATGATTGTAGTTCCTTGTTCTACCATTTTGAGTTTGCACTTGTTACTTGTTGTGACATGTGTAACATTTTGTAGACACGGAAAGATGCTACTCAAGTAGTTGCAAATCTACAGAGGCAACAGGTTCAGTCCAGATTGATTGCATCTGATTATTTGGAAGCAAACATTGATCTGATGGATACCTTAGTAGCAGGGTAACCAACTCATGATATATTTTTTTTCCTGTCATGATTCTTTATTATGGGGCAGAATGTTTGTTTTCCCTCTCTACTGCTTTTCTCGACTTATTCTTTTATCATGACTTACAAGAGAAATTTGAACTTGACAATGGCTGCTGCTGTTCATGCCTATTTGTTTTTAGTTTGGTTTTATCCCATAACCATGGCCATACCATGTAGAAAAGGCTCTCTCTCTTTCTCACTCTCACATAAAATGAATGTACACAGAAGTTTATGTGAGAAGGGATATGATCGGCTAGAATTATATGAATATGGCAACCTTTGTTTTACAGCGCCTTGCTCTATTGAGCAGAATGCCTTAGTTCAGGCGCACTCTGCAGCTCTTGTCGATCTTTTGTATTAAAACTTTGATTATTTTATTTGAATTTTTTAAATAAGAAAGCAAGTTACCTGAAATACTATCTTTTTAACTTTTTTTTTTGGTCTCATTAGTCATTAAATGTTACATGTTACAGCTTTGAGTTTTTGCTGGTTTACTGTTTGTACTCCAAGAGTTGCTCATAGATATGTTATAACTTGAAACTTGAAAGAGATCTTGACTTCCATTATTCTTTGCCTAATTGAATTGGTGGATTGCTTTTTTTTTGTTTTTGTTTTTTTCTGTACATTTATTGATTATTTTTTTTCTCCCTGTTCTGTTCGGTTTCTTCTCTTATTGTTGATGATTGTGGATATGTTTAGTTGTCTTCTCTTAGTATATCTGAACTGCAATTCAAGAAGTACATGATTATCAAGAACGCTTGAATACTTTTATTGTTTGAATGATTAGATAATTCTATGAGAATGTTGACATTTCTAAATATTACCTTCTCTTCATTTTGAACAGAATTTTGAAAATATTTTTTTCCGCTCTGTCAAATGATAGCATGAATAGAGGTCCTTTTTGCATCATTCATTACGAAACTTTTTGTGTATTTTCCTATGTTAATTTATTTTTGCTTCTCTATTTTACTTTTACAGATTTGATGAAGTAATTTCTGTATTACGTATTATCTCATAATGGTCTCTCCCTCCTTTTCTTTTTACTTTTTGTAGTTATGAAAATACAGAGATGGCTTTACACTATGGTGCCATGCTGCGGGAATGCATACGTCACCAAAGTGTTGCCAAGTAGGTTCACTTGTTACTATCGATCAAATTTTTAAGTACTCTTCTGCGAGGACATTCTATTATCATCGACTTGTTTTACTGTTTGTCTGTTATGGTTATGAACTGATGAATGGTCTTTGTTATCATAGAAATTGCATGTGGGTGGTTTGTGTATGGAATAATCTTAAATAGGTGAAGGCAAATTTAATATAATATCTAACACCCCCCACTTGTGGACTTGAAATATCAAGAAAGATCCAACAAGTGGAAATCAATATAAAATGGGGAGAAAATAACGTTGTAGGGGCTTGCACATAGCGGATAGGTGAAGGCAAATTTAATATAATATCTAACAAATAATTAAAATGAAATGTGGGGTTTGTATCAGTTACTCCGCATCATAGAGGGTACTCATTAGTGCAGTCTCAAATCAGCCTTTGCTTTCTAGAACCAACATGCTGTAGTTTATTTAGCCTTTGAAAATTTGATCAGAAATATGCAATATCATGATTGTTGTACCGATCATCCTACAGTCTACTATCAATGATAATTTGTTAGAACTTCGAGGTTCTGTCATTTAATTCTTGAGAAGTACATCTTCAAGTTTTCTCATTTTTTTTGTTAATGTAGTGTAAATTTATTTCTGAAAGTTTTTTTTTGTTCTTTCATTTTTACATGAGCTATTAATTTGGATTGTTAATAAGTTATGACAGGTTTTCCGATTCATTGTAGGTATGTTTTGGAATCACAGCACATGAAAAAGTTTTTTGATTATATTCAACTACCAAATTTTGACATTGCTGCAGATGCTGCCGCAACCTTTAAGGTCAAAAGATTTCTATTTTCATGCTTCCCCTTTCATCTCACTCTTGGTGCTCTTATCTCCTTTTTTCTTTTAATGTTTTTTTATACAGAGTCCCTCCATGACAAAGATAAACAAATGGAATAGTATAATCATACATTATAAAATTAAATAAATGAAGTAAAAAAGAGTAAGAGGGCGAGAGTAGCGTGTGTACCCAGTTGATACATGTTGGTTGGCAATAAAAGAAATGATTCTTATGTCAAGGAAACAGGTCATGGTCAAGCTTTGCTTTTGTATTATTTATTTGTAATGCATTATTAGGTGTGTTGCATCTCTGTGAGAAATGATATAGTGATGCTATATTATACTTCATTGCAGGAATTGTTGACGAGGCATAAATCTACGGTAGCTGAATTTCTTTCCAAGAATTATGACTGGGTAATGTGTCTTTTCGTTTTTTTTATTGAAGCAACTGCTTTCATTGAATGTTTCTTTTCTTCGTTGAAGCTTATCAGAAGTCACTCTTCTGCTCCAGTCATTCTGTTTCCATTTATGGTCGTTTAATGGGTTGAAGTTTAAAATCTATATCACGTTTTCCTTCACTGCATTTTTTTGGTCATGGGTATCCATTTCTGCTTAATTTTTCTCTAGAATTTGGCACTAGGTTATGTCATCTTTTGCTTTAGTATTATTCTGGATGTTTGTGTTTTCTTTGATTATAAGCTACAGTTCCCACATCTTATACATTAGATGTCACTAGTGTTTAATATTTTGCCTCGGCATGTCTTTTTCACCGGTTCAGTTTTTTGCGGAGTACAATTCCAAGTTACTGGAGTCAACTAATTACATTACAAGACGGCAGGCAGTGAAGGTATGGTTACTTTGAACTCTAAAATCCTTCTGACTGCAACACTGATATTGTAATGTGAATATCTGTGAAATAAATATATATATATATATATATGTATGTATATATCTGTAAGCAAGTAATTAATTGAGTTTAATGCCACTCGTTATAATAGTTCTTTCATTTTGTTAAAACTATTGCCTTTTTTCGTGCTCTCTTGCATATCTGCCCTATGCTTGATCATTTCTTTTCCAGCTCAACATGGTTTTCCAATTGGTGATGTGTATCATTTTGGATTTATTTCAGTCTAGACTTTAGAAAACCATCATGTAAGTCCTTCAACGCAGTTATCATGTACGTATTAGACCGACCACAATTTTTATTTTGAACCTACACATTTCATAATTTTCAGCATATATCAAGTTCCATGTGAAGGTTGTGTTTTACCACTTTTATCTTTGTTGAACTACGTGCAACCCTTATAACCACAGTTGTTTCTCAATTAAATTTGTACATTTGTTCAGCTCTTGGGAGATATACTTCTGGATAGGTCAAATTCAGCTGTGATGACCCGCTATGTGAGTTCTAGGGAAAATTTGAGAATCCTCATGAATCTTCTCAGGGTAAGATCTTAGTCATAGACTGTTCTAAAACAGATTTTTCAATGACACATTGGAAATGTGCTTATTATGGTCTTAAATTCCATGTTTGCAGGAGTCGAGCAAGAGCATACAGCTAGAAGCATTTCATGTTTTTAAGGTAATGGTCTCATCTTGGTCTCTCAAATTAAGCATATGGTGATTTAGGTTTTTTTTTTTTTTTTTTTTTTTTTTTTCATTTGAGTCGTGTTCAAATCAACAGCTTTTTGTTGCAAATCAAAACAAGCCCGCCGACATAGTTGGCATTCTCGTCACAAACCGGAGCAAGCTTCTAAGGCTGTTTGCTGATTTCAAAACTGATAAAGGTACAACACAATCTTTGAATCAGTTCCATTAATTATCTTGGCTTTCTTCTTTCTTCTACAACTCTAGTTTGGTTTTACAACAGAGGATGAACAGTTCGAGGCTGACAAAGCTCACGTTGTTAGAGAAATTGCTGCCCTTGAACCCAAAGGACCATGAATTCGTATATGAATGGTGTTGTATTTTTTTGTATTCTCCACTTATTCTGTCCAATTTGGATGTCAATTATATAGCTCAGTCAGCTCTCCAGATAATGACTTTGATTAAATGCTTTACAACGCTAATAATGGGCTCTTTTTGTTCTTTTATATATATATATATATATTTGCCTTTTCCATGTATTCTAATGGGTTCAACATGTATATTAAAGACACTTGGTTGTGCACGGTATATAAATAAAGTTTTATTGTTTTAGATGCCAATTTCGTTCGAGCATGCCATATATTTTGGCTAAATTCGTACTTATGTTTCAAAATGAAAATACCATTCAAATAAACTTTCAATAGAAAATTACTCTTATTATTTTCTTTGTTTGTTTTAAGTAAGTATGATATTTGGAAGATTCCTTAATGTGTTTAATTCTTGTTTTACCTATTACTAAGTTTGAAGGGACCTAATGGATGGTTATAAGATTCAATTATTCACAATTAATTAATTATTCAAGATTAATTAATTAAATTATTTAGATTTAACCTTTTTGTTTATTTTTTTCTTTGTTCTAAATTAAGCGATGTCCAACCTTTTCTTTTGTTATCCACATTCTATCAACGGTTTTAAGAATCAAATTAAAATTTGAAAACTACGTAAAGTTGTATTTAACAAAAATACAACAAAAAACCAAAGGAAGGGGAGACCAAACAACAAAAAACCAACCCCTCAAGCCAACCTTGCTGAACAAGATGAGGAAGTCATAGCTGTTGTTGTGGAAGTCAACCTAATTGAAAACAAGACTCACTGGATCCTGGACACTGGAGCCTCTAGACACTCCTACACCAATTGAGAACTTCTCTATGACTACGAGGACGTTGCTGATGGACAATACGTGCTCATGGGAAACACAACCACTACAAAAGTAATTGAGAAAGGAAATGTTATTTTAAAATTAACTTCTGGAAAAACTTTATCATTAAGTAATGTTTTGTATGTCCCTTCCCTACGTAGGAACTTGGTGTCTAGGCTTCTGTTGAATTAGACGAGTCTTAAAATTATATTGGAAGGTGACAAAGTAGTCCTCACCAAAAACAAATAATTTGTTGGTAAGAGGTATCTGTCTAATGGTCTTTTTGTACTTAATACTGTTTTCATGAATGCAAATACTTCTAGTTCTGCCTACATAATTGAATCTGTTGATCTGTGACATGGTAGACTAGGACACATGAATTTTGCATCAATTAGGAAGCTTAAAGATTTAAAGTTAATTAATGCATGTGAATCACATTAAACTGATAAATGTCCTGTATACGTAGAAAGTAAACACTTTAAGAAACCTTACATACCGGTTATGACGAGAAGTATCGAATTATTAGAATTAATTCACTCTGATCTAGCTAATTTAAAAAACACTTCTCGTAGAGGAGGCAAAAATTATTATGTATTTTTTGTTAATGATTTCTCTAGATTTACTAAGTTTTATTTGATAAAATCAAAAGATGAAACTAGTAGCATGTTTTTGAAATTTAAGGCAGAATCGGAAAATCAGCTAGGCAAAAGGATAAAAAGATTAAGATCAGGTAGAGGTGACGAGTACTCTGATAGAACTCTCAAAGAATATTGTGAATCAAATGGTATTATTCATGAATTCATTGTCCTTTACTCACCACAACAAAATGACATAACATAACGTAAAAATAGAACTCCTAAAGATATGATGAATGCTATGTTATTAAGCTCTGGTCTATCTGACAATATGTGGGAGAAAGCCGTATTGTCTGCCTGTTTTGTTTTTAACAGGATTTTCCACAGAAAACTGGACAAAACTCCCTACGAACTCTAGAAGGGATACACATCGAATCTCAACTACTTGAAAGTGTGGAGATGCTTGGCTAAGGTACCATTTCCTACACTAAAGAAATCCATGATAGGGTCTAAAACCTTTGACTGTGTATTTATCGATTATGCTCAAAATAGTGTTGCATATAGGTTTATGTGTTTGAATGATAAGAGCATAAATGAATCTAAGGATGCAGAATTCTTTGAGCATGTATTTCCTTTAAATAGATATTTGTCAGTTCTCTGCCCATGTAGAAATATGCATGATCTAGAGAACTCCAAAGTTGTTAGTGAAACATATGAGTTAGATACTTCTAGTGTAAGATATGATTTAGAACCTAGAAGGAGTAAAAGACATAGAACTGAGAAAAGTTTCAGATCATATTTCCTAGCACCTTTATAGTAGAAAGACATGATGAAATCGACTGCAATTTCACTAACTTGTTTTAAATTAATGAAGATCCTAAAACTTACCAAGAGGCCTTAAGCTTGCAGAGTCCAGTATGTGGAAGGAGGCTATTAAAAGCGAATTGGATTCACTAACCATGAATCAAACATGAGAATTAGTAGACCTTCCTAAAGGAAGTAAACCAATTAAGTGTAAATGGATCTTCAAAAGAAAAACAAGACAAAGATGGGTCAATAGAAATATACAAGGCAAGATTAGTAGTGGTAGGGTATACTCAAAAGCAATGTATTGATTACTCAAAACCACTATTAGAGCCTTAATTGCATTAGCTACCATTTACAACCTTCTTATTCACCAAATGGATGTAAAAACTGTCTTTCTAAATGGTGATTTAGAAGAAGAAATCTATATGACTCAACCCGAATGATTTAAATTTCCTAGCCAAGAAAACAAAGTTTGCAAACTTAAAAAATCTCTCTATGGTCTTAAGCAGGCTCCTAAACAAGGGAATGAAAATTTTAATGATACTTTGATAAACAATGGATAGAAGGTAAATTCTTCAGATGCGTGCGTTTATTCAAAGATGTCTAGAGTTGAGTGTATATTAATATGTTTATATGTCTATGACATGTTGATCTTTGGAATAAACATAGAATTAAATAAAGACATCAAGTTGTTCTTGTCATCACATTTTGAAATGAAAGACATAGGAGAAGCAGACATAATTCTTGGGGTTAAAATTAGAAAAAATAAAAACGGTTTATCCTTGTCTCAATCGCACTACGTTGAGAATTTACCAGTGAAAACTCCCTACGATGCTAGTAAACATCTTAAGAAAAACAAACGAGAGAGTGTATCTCAACCTGAATATGCAAAGATCATAAGTAGTGTTATGTATTTAATGAACTACACTAGACCAGATATTGCATACGCTGTCAGTAGATTAGATATACACATAATCTTGTTAAATACCACTGGGTACCTTACGTCATGTGTTGAAATATCTTAAAGGAACGATAAATTTCTGTTTGAACTTTAGTAAGTTTCATGCTGTATGAGAAGAATATTGTGATGCAAACTGAGTTACAGATAACAATGACGTAAACTCTACTAGTGGGTACATATTTTTGCTCGAGGGAGGAGCAATATCTTGGAAGTCTGCAAAACAGACTTGCATAGCCAGATCCACTATGGAATTCGAGTTTATAGCATTAGAGCTGGCAGGACAAGAGGCCGAGTGGATTAAAAGTCTACTACGAGATGTACCATTGTGGGAGACATCTGTACCTGTGTCCGTACACTGTGATTCATAGGCTGCCTTACGTATTGCCAAGAATAGTGTTTATAATGGCAAGAGAAGACATATATATATATATATATATATATATATATATATATATATATATATATATATATATATATATATATATATATATATATATACGTCTTAGGCATGAAGCTGTGAAACATTTGCTAAATGAAGGAACCATTTCCTTAGAATTTGTTTGATATGAGAAAAACCTGGTTGATCCTTTAACCAAAGGACTATCAGGAAAAATAGTTCCAAATTCCTCAGTAAACATGAGACTAAAACCCTTCGGAGATCCACAACACTTGATTTTGGATGGTCTATTGAGATAAACTTGATGGTCCATAGCCTCTTATTGGGTGGTCTGTTGCAATAGACTTGATGGTTCATAGCTAATTTGTGCAGACAGTCTTTTATGGACTAGATGGATGCTACTAAAACCTCTAAGTGATCCATAATTATGTGAATAATGATGAAGTCTCCATAACTCTTTTTGAGTGGTTTGCTTTGGCAAACTTGATGGAGCATATAACGTGACTGTGAAGGTGGAGCCGTCTTCTATGAAAGAGTTTAAATGACCTCTTTCTAGAGCTTTCATGATGACTCAAAATCCATTCTATGTGCATGGCCATAAAGGCACAAATCCACATTGTACAAACAATAATCGAAACTAGGGATAAAACGTGTCGTAAGGGTCTCAACTAGTGTTATAGAAAGTTCAAGATCTAATTTTACTCTCTTTAATGAGGTTGTTGCTTTACTTCACTACACATCAATTCAAATCTTTAGATTTAGTGATATTAAAATTTTTTGCCCATAAAAGCCGAAAAAAATATGCTCGAGAGTCGGTTTTCATTTTCGTCCCAAAACGTTGAAAAAAGGGCCAATGCTATAGTCTATGAAGAAAGGATTCAATTTAGAACGATGTCAAAGGTTTCGAAAGTTCACATCCAACTACAAGAACAATCTCTTGTGAACATGAGTATTCATGATGTACTTAAGATTAAACTAAGTTGTCTAGATTATCCTATTGAAATAGAAACGTAACTAGTAAATAAAGTTACATCTAGTTGTTACTATTTCATGGTCGTGTGATCTTACGCAAGCTCATAGCATAGAATACCCCACACTCGAAGGTCACCCTACACAAACAATATGCTATATATATCACTGCATTTGTGTATCAATTGATATATATAGTTATTTACTATGGTAAACAAATTTCGCGACAGTTATTTTCAGTCATAGAAGCGGGAGTCATGGAAAGTCCTTCGACGACAGTTTTTAAAAACTGTCGCAATAGGTTATTTTATGACATGAAATAAATGTCGTTAATCAACATTCAACGACATCAAATAACTGTCATATTTTATTTTATGACAACAAATAACTATCATAATTTGTGTATTAATGACGGTTAAATAAATGTCGCGAATTCATTTATTGTGACATTTTTTAATTGTCATGAATATGTTAATCGCGACAGTTTTTTTTGTATAAAAATGTCATTGTTTAGTTATTGACGACATTTTTTTCCAGTCAACCATTGTGCAATCGTGACAATTTTTCGATAAAGTTAAATGTTATTGTTTTGCTATTGACGACATTTTTTTCCTGTTACATAAGGGCAATCGTGACAATTTATTTTGTTAAACAACTGTCATCGTTTTTGGATTGACAACAATTAATAATGTCACAAATTCATTTATTACATCATTTATTTCCTGTTTCAAATTTCTCAATTTACTCCAGTTTTTTCCTGTTCTCCTTGCCGCTCCACCATTACACGAACCATTTGAATGACAATAATGTAGCTGAGAATGACAATTTTGAATTTATAATATTGACACCCATATAGAAAAAAGTAGCCGACACTTTAATATATATACGATATAATACAATTTATAATATTCGTACATTTCCAATCAAGTGTCAACAATTTACAAGTACGGAATCCCAACCCTTAATCAAAAAATATTTTAAATAGCATTATAATACATCTAACAAGATTTTCTGCAGAAGCATAAACGACCAACCGAGAATGTTCGTCTCTGAAAATGTTCTTTGAAAGAAAACTCATGAAGTTGTCGACTCCGGTTGAACCTACAAAGACAACATGAATATAAGCATCCATAACACATACATTTGTGAACCAACATTACCACAACAAAGAAGAAAATGGAGGACTACAATGTAGTAATCTGAATGTAAAAGAAACATTATATATATCATGAATCTTGTTTCTAATCAAGAGCTTATTTCCTAACCATGTACTTGATGAGCGTTTGAAGAATTTAATATCAACAACCAAAATCTATAAACTAATTCAAGATAGAGCGAGCTTATGTTGTAAAAGAACACCTTAGAATAAATATAATAGAGGAACGCATGAATTTCAGCACACATGACAAAGTAAACTTTTTGAAGGTAGGAATCCTATATAAAATTCCCTAAACCTTGGAGTCGTCTCCCAATTTCTTTTTTCAGTTTTCGAAGCCAAAACAATGCAGTTTAAAATGTTTGAAGAGAATTATTGGTGACGTAAACGAATAAATATAAGTGATATAAGCATTTTTAGGGATATAAGCATTTAAGAATACCTCCATCTCCATTTTTTATGAAGTTATTCTTGCCACAACAACTGCAGCAGCCTTTTGATCAAACCCTTGCACCAATTTCTGAAATCAATGCCTCAAATATTTAGCTTTTCCCCAACATCAAGATAGAGAAAGAGAACCAAACAGAGAATTCATCTGTTTGTATTATGGCTTCTCATTGTTCATGAAGACAAAAAGAGACAAATATAGAGAGTTCAAGTGTTTGTGTATGTGTGCATAAAGCACTAGATAGGTTAGCAAGTACACATTATAAACAAGGGCACATCAAACCAATATATGTACAACCACTCCTGAATATTTTTCATGAATAGAAATGATGGTGTTCATTTGTACGTGCAAAATGTCAACCATGAAATATATAATCCTGTTCTCACAAGTAATTCCCACAAACTAAATTTTCCTAGTTATTTGGGTTGAGGTTTCTTCAGACATGTACACCATGGAAGAAGTGAGATGAGATCGAAGCTTAGCATGACAAGCAGAAAAGCAAGAAGTGAGATGAGATCAAAGCTTCAAGTATATAAGAATGCAAAGCACTCTCTCACCAATGTTTCTTGCAATAAAACTCTCAAAATTAAATATAGTAACAAACATTAGCTATTCTTTGGTTAACTCTTCTCCGATGAAATTTAGTTTATTATCCCATTGTAAATACTAGCTCTGAGAATCTGTACATACTCTACTCTTAAGTTAAAACCTTTTACATTAAAAAATGTGAGACCGACCAAAGAAGTTTCCTCCTCCCTAGGCTTACCGCACTGTTGTCCATGGTAAGAAAGGTACTTCAAAAAGAAAATGTCCAAGGTATGCAAATTTCATCCATGAAAAGTTCACAATGTTTAAAGTAGAGCAAAATAACCATTTGTAGTCCTTAAAGTTGGGTCGTTCCTAGTCCTTACAACAAAAAAGCTACGACAATACACAACTCTTCTCAAACCTTCAAAATTCTATGGAAACTCATCAATAAACAATAGAGCTTTAGGTAAACTTTCGAAATTGGAAACTTACCATGGCTCTATTCGGTGCAAGTCCACATACTTTACTCTTTTTTACCTTTGAGTTAAACAAACAATAGAGCTTTAGGTAGACTTTTGAAATTGGAAACTCATCAACCTTGCCATATAATGATCAAATTTGCTTTAACAAAACGTAAAGAATTCATAATATCTTAATCTACTGTTCATCATTAAACAAACTTCATTTTAATAATAAAAAAAAAAACGATGAGATACCAAATAGCAAAAATGAATGAAATGAGATTCATTATTCACTTAGTTTAACTTGAAGAAATAAAATACAGGGGAAGAAAAATCAACAATGTCCTCAAATAAGCCAATAGATTAGGGTAGACTTGATACTACAAATTACCATTAATCAATAAACAAACAACACAACAAAACACAGAAGCTCCAATTTTAAAACATGTTATTAACATAATTGATCAAAAGGGTATACTACAAGAACAATGTAGGATAACTGCACTTTTAATATTTTACCAAAATAAATCAACCATTATAACCTGTATCACCTACAAAATTAAATTAGCTAGAGAGAAGACTTATCAAAACAAATGTGTTGGTAACGGTGTAAAAGTTGTATTGATTCGTAGTTCTAGTCCTTAAAAGATGAACATCAAACAATACCTACCCAGAGGTTCAAACTTATGGTTTGAAGGCTTTTAATTTGTAGTCAAAATTAACGTAAGCCACTTTTTAAGATTTTGGACACTTAAGCCTCATTCCAACATTTAACATATACTTGAACCATAAACATTAAATTATGGTTTAAAGGTGGTAGATACTTAAATATAACCTTAAGCGCATCCAATAAGTTTCTAACTTAAACTGATATTCATAATTAGCTAGGCATAATAGGTCAAAGAAGAATTAGCATATACTTAAAATCAATCATAAACAAACAAATTAAACACTGAAATAAAAATTTCAAAGATATTCAAAGACAAACAAACCATTGTTTTATATTTTTTTTGGTGACTCTCATAAAATCCATAGATATTCACAACAAACCAATTTCAACAAACCCTAAAGAGAATTATGTACATAAAAGACATGTCTCTAGAAACAAAAGCTAACGAGAAACTACTGTTCAACTTACTTTCCATGGTTTATAAACTTTAAGAAAGATTAAAAAAATATAAAAAGATATATATATATATACACACCTTATATAGGACAGTATGCAATGGGACAATGAAGAATAAGTTCAATAAACTTTAATGTACAACAATCTACCATAAACTTGAGTTCACTCAAAACCTTTAAGAAAAGCAAAAAAAAGAAAAAAAAGGACAAATAGAAATATAATCAAGCAAACATAATCATTTTGTTAGGTACATGCAAGATAAACTATTCCACACCAACATATATAATAAGTATACAAATAAATCTTTGAGTTTCACAAGCTAAACTCAATTTAAACTTTGAACTAACAAGTCTAAACAATTTTCGTTGTAATTCAATAGTTAAAAAGGAGATATGAAGATTATTTTAGAAAGACGAAAGACTAATCTGTATAGGGGAAGTACTGAATCACTAAAACTCATGTATTAATCCTGAAAATAGGAGAAAGCAAAAATATCTTTATTGTGGTGTGAAATGAGAAGAGTTTCATCTCACCATGACATCTAACACATGCAGAAATATGCTCCTTATCAAAATATGTTTAGGAAGGAATGATCATTTAAGCAAGCATAAAGTGAAAATAAGAAAAAGACTACCATAGCTGCAGGATAGTCATAGCACTTCAACATGTATTTATGCTCAAAAACTACTAGAACAAAAAAAAAAAAAGAAAAAAAAAAGTAAACTCACACCCACAGTTTGAGAGAGAGAACCTTCAATTTTTTGAAGTATATAAATCATGTACATATATATAGAGAAGAAAGTCCATGCTTATATGAAACATGGGAACAATAAGAATGGCATCAAATAAAGAAATGGGCTAAAGTAATTTCTACCAAAGAAATTCCCACTTCAAAGAAATGTGAGTCTGAGGTTGAGATTCTCACTTCAAAGAAATCTAAAATGAAAATGTTTTGTCAATTACAAAGTGGGCTCACTCAACCACATCAAACCAAATAAAATAATAGATAAAGATTAAAAAAAAAAGGAAAGAAAATGAACTAAGAGTTCTATATGAAATGGATCCGATGAAAGAATTGGAACTTTCCCACGTTTATTACTCATTTCTTTGAGCATCTAAGTTGTAAGACATGTTCAAATTTGAATTATCATCATAGGCGATGTTGAATCATTTAACTTCCTTCTCTGATTCTTCTAAAATTGCAAAGAAACCTTTGAGTTGAAGGGCTACCATTTGTAAATATACAAATGGAATTTAGGTATTTTAGATTCATACAATAAATATCGAATTGCCAGTAATAACTCGGCGCTCAAAAACCTTTGTTCATCTTCACCTTCAATAGAGAGCATAGCATATAGTCCAAGAGTTCTTAACTTTTTCTTCACCCTCACCTTCACCTTCAACAAAAGTTTTAAAAAAAGGAAAAAATGAAAGTAGAGATATTTAAGGAAGGTAGTGGAGATTTAAGAACACTGAGAATATTACAATAACATTATAAAATCAAATAAGGAATGTGATTAGAAATCAAAATTTAGTATTATTATATGTAAACCAACTCTACGACTTTTGTTCCAAAAAATATTGTACTCAACTTTTCCATATTCTTGAAATTGTTGGATTTCTTCTACAACTTCCTCCACCAGGTATGATAGTATTTATCACCTTCTTAATTTATGCACTGTTCATGTTATGCTATGTTAAATGGAGAGCAATAATAATGAGTAACTGAAGATTGTTATCGTTAATCACGCTTGTTAGATTCTCTAATTTTTATAGATTTAAACTATAACAAAATCTTGTGTTGTTTCACAAGTGTAAATCTCTACAAACCTACACAAATTCTTGAAAACAAAGAAAATAATTCTAAAGATTGCAAAGAAATCGGCACTAACAAATAATTGGAATGACGCCATAAAAAATAATTATGAAAATTTTGGTGAAGATTGTACAATTAAATAATTTCATGACTTAATATGGACGGGTGTTCATCTCTTGAATATTTATTTTCATATTAGATTTAGGGTCATTATGGCAAATATAATACAATACAATCCATAACTCTAATTGAAATAACATAAATAACTTTTTTTATTGATGACCGTAAATTATTTACATTTACTAACATAAACAATTTAAGATTTACCTGAAAGTTTATGAAATTAATTCTATTTCTAATAATTACATTAATTATTGAAATTAATTCTATTTCTAATAATTACATTAATTATTGAAATTAATTCTATTTCTAATAATTACATTAATTATCGATAAATTTACGTAAATATAACAAATATGGAAATTTAAGATTTAAGAAAGCCAATTGCTTTCTTTTTTTTTTAATTATAAATTTCATATTTTTCCTTGTTGAATTTTAATTATTGGTGTACTTTTCAATTCTTTTTTTTTTTTCATTTTTTACGATTTATTTTTCCAAGATTTAAATGATATTGGTACATGATAGAAATAGACCACAATCAAAATTGTTTTATATTATATAAATATTTCACGTCATTATCCTATTTTTAAAAAAAACCCTAAATTATTTGATATTTTATTATATGTTTATATATGCTTTTATATAACAAATTTTGTTGTTTTATTTTTTTCTCAGAATAATTTGTTTTTTCCTTGTTCAAGAAAAGTTGTATTGGTTTTTGTTGGTTCTTTTGAAATTGATTTTACTTACCAATACAACTTTTGTTGAACAACATATTTGATTTTATTATATAATCAATGAAATTTAATTTCATTCACATTCCACGCTACATTTCAAAATGAAAATTAAGCACATGGAATTAACAGGATACTAGTAATTCTAAAAGATACTCACACATTCCTTCTCTATCGCTATCTATTATATAATCTTTTTATTCAATGAGCATTGGACCTTTTTAGTACAATAAAACTATGACCAGAACAAATCCTAACATTGTTGAATATTTAAAAAGAAGACATTTTTGTGGCACCATTTTCTATAAAACAAAACAGTTATTTAAGATCCACATATTTTTGGATTGGATGCATTATGTCTTACCCATTTGATTTCTATCATTAGGTTTAACTTCAAGCAACATATATTTTAGTCACATGTAATGGGAGAGAGTGAAACCATATGCAGAGTAGTTGCCACCAATATAATGTTTCTATTTATTCAATAAGCAAAGGACAAAGATCCCAAACATTCAATAACCATTAAAAAGAAGAAGAAAGAAAGAAAGAGAATTAGCTAGTACACGTAGTTATTGATGAAATATATGTAAGAGAAAGCTTAGTTTGTGCTGCCATGGAAGAGGATAAGGTGGTTTTGCTTCTTCAGATCAGTGAACACAAGGGTCCCATAGGTTCTGCTTACAGTTCCCTCGAGGGCAGTTAATCGTAGATCGTAGTTTGTCCCAGCAACAATCTGCAATTTTCCACCGATCACTTTTTGGAATTTCAGTTCAGTTTTGGCTTGCTTATTGTGTTCATTCACTGCGAACTCCCCTAAGCTTTGGATGTATGGATCAGCTATGTCCTTTATTGGTTTATAGCCACCAAGCAAATCCAACTGTGCCCTTGTTGCTGCGACGGATGACATCGATACAATGAAGAGGAGAAGAGAAGCCATGAAAATAAGAGACCTAGCCATTGTGATCAAGGTTGAAACTGACGAAGCGTTATTTGATGGGTTGGTGGAGGAGGTTGGTGGGTATATTTATAGGAATGGATAAGTGCACATGAATGGGAGGAGATTACAAGTTTGTCCCTACAATAGGACTGTAAACGTGGGGATAGACAGATACGCATGATCAGCAAATTAAGTTATTTGTGTGCTAAGATGGCAGTAAATCATGAAAGGATTATTTTGCGGTATTAGAATTAACTATGGAAGTGGGAGATGACATTGAGCCAAAATGCGCAATTTACTCATTTCAACCAAAGCTAAGGCGAGAGACTTTATTTGGCCAAATGAGCTCCACTTGCCAACCTCAGCCTCAAAGGCCAAGGACAAGGCGAGTCTCTTTCTATCCCAAAAAGCTCGCTTCTCAACAGCCATAATCCATAAGTCCTTCTTCCTACTTTAATTAGTTGCTATGAACCCTACCTAATTACTGTCTTAAGCGTCCAACCTTTTGTGGCATACACCATACCCATGTTTTCCTTTATCTTATAAATCGTCTTTCTTTTAGAAATTACAATCTAATTCAAAAGGTTAGATGAGTATTCATGTCCATATTTTGTCATCAATAGTCACGGTTGGAATGAAATATTGGATTCGTTAAATGACACTACGAACAACCTCGAAAGCTCTTTAGTCTTTTGTAACGGTGTAAATAGGTAGTTATTTACGATTTTGACCCTAGGTTTTAAAGAATACTTTAAATGCTTTTCAATTAATTAAAATTCATTTTTGTTGAGATGCTGAGAATTATACGTTAGAGAAAAATCAAGGGGACTCGCAATTCTTATAAGATAAATGAGCTAACTCCTCCAATTTTCAATTGATTTTGAGATATAGGATCATATACTATCAAATATGGTATCAAAGTTGATAAAGTCCAAATGGGCGTTTGGTCCAATACAATGAAATTGAGATCCGATTAAGATTGATGAACTCTTTGAGACACGATCGATCTCGAGAAGACATATGTTGAGATGTAGAGACGAGAACTACCCCTCATACTTTCAATTAATTTAGAGATGGAATCTCATGCAATCAAATAATTAATATTTATCCAAAATTGTACTATCTTAAATGCTCGTACAAATGAATGAGAAAGAAATCTAAACATATTGAAAATGGTAGGAAATTACTTATTTCTAACCTTATATGACTTAATTTCCTTCCAATTATTTTCTTTCCAATTTCCCCTTTAAATTTAATGGATATTTTTTCTATTTATACGAGAATATGTTGCTTTGTTAAATTAAATATTAATTCCAAATGATAATTTTTTTCTCTTCAATTACATTCTCCGTTATTGCCACATGTGTTCTATCTCTCAACTCTTTTAAACTTTGTTTTTGACAATTTTCCTTCATTATTTGTCAACCTATTATTGCGATACAAAATTCATTTTGTTCAAAAGTTAATTTATATGTTATCTCAATGGCTATTCCTCCATGTAATATCATCCAAAGCATACATTTTATTTATTTATACATATAATCATTACGGATGTGGTTTGTTGTGTTCAATGTCTGAATCATGATTAGTCATATGGGTGTATATGATGCATGCACGTATATATTCTTCAATAAATTTTTACATTGGTTTACACATTAGGAAATTGCACGACTCATGAATTGATTACTTGACTCCATATGAACAATTCATGAGAGAACACAAACAAATTACTCTCTCATGAGGAGTAATGGATGAATAGAATTAGAGTTATATAGTCATGCCCAGTGGCAGATACAAAAGAAATTATTGATAGGAGGGTTTAGACTTTAGTCAAGATAATTTATAAACGAATGTGGTTCTAAAATTTAATAAATCTACTTTTCATATATTGATATTGATACATAACAATTTCATTATCTATCTTATCAAATAAATATCTCTCAATATACGTTACAAGAGATTCATTCATCCATTGGTCTCCCATTTGATTATGCAATTAAACTAAGTCTCTTTATAATGCTCATAGTAGAAAATTTCCTCTCGGCCACGATAGTCGTTCTAATTGGTAAGATAAATGCTAAAATGACCAACCGGTAAACCTTCATCTCTGAAAATATTCTTTGTTGCTTGAACCATGCTACATCTCTAAAAATATTCTTTGTTGGTTCAGAGATGAAGGCTTATCGGTTATTGGTTGTTTAGCATGGTTCAAACAACGAAGAATATTTTCAGAGATGAAGGCTTATCGGTTGATTGTTTATGCTTGTGCAGAAAACTCATGAAGTTGTCAGCTCCAATTGAACATACAAATACAACATGATTATCGATAAAATATTATTATGGTTTACATGTCTTGAATTTGTTCCATTTTAATTTTTAAAAACAAAGTTTTATTATAATTAACTAGAATTCAAATGTATGTGTAATATATAACGTTGAATATTCCATAGAATCTACTAAAAGAAAATTATTATGAATATCAATATTTATCTTATCTGAAGGTAAAATAAAAAGGACCCAACCTAAGGGGAAGTCGACCCCTATGCTTTCCATAGAAAGCTCTACTTTCAAACTGTACCTATGTATTATTATTGCATTGCGTTGCATTTTGTTTTGGAATTTGGACCTCTCTTTCTTACACATTTTGATCTCATTTCGAAACAAGGGACCATCCCACGAATTTCTTGCTTCTACGGACCCCTTCTCTCATTTGTCTCTCACTAAGTTATCGAGAGAGAAAATTGTGGTTTTAAAGGTTTATAAAATTGGAGTTTAAACTCTCCCTCTTAACATTATATAATAATATCGTGTAGTAGTTTATTTTCTTTGGCAAATAGTCTAGAATTAAGAAAACCTCACATAATGAATAGTATCATCGTGTGGATGTTCTACTTCCCAGTATATTTATGTGAGCAAATCATACATAAATCCCCTCTAACTTAATAATATAAATCCTCGATTTGTACTATATAAATCCCTTCTAACCATGAATCCGTAAACTACAATAGAGAGTTTTTTAGAGTTAAAATGATCCATACGAAGCTTGAGAGCCAAAAACTATGAAAAAGAGTCCTAAACCTCAGCACAAAAACTTAACATATTAACATTATCATTTTGATAAATTTGAATATGTCAAAGTCTATATAGACTTTGACATATTCAAATTTATCAATATAAAATATGCTTTAACAAAACATACCTTGAAGTCCTTCCAACCCTATTAAAAAAACAGATAAGTCTAACACTTTAAAAAATTTATAGTGCATATTATGCATCTCAATTGATCACAACAAAATAAAGATTGAACATAAATACTCATAAGTAATATCTTTTCAATGTTGCATTTTCATAAAAAAAATCAACAAGCATTGCCACTATCTCGATGATTCTTCAAGCCCTAAGTATGAAAAAAATGTTCAATGATTAAATCGTACTCCACTTACATGACAATTTGACAAAACTGAGCTGATAACTCTCATAAAGCCCTTATCCCATCTAATTTTTCAACAACAACCATACTACTTAATTGATAACTATTGAAATA
Source organism: Cucumis sativus (assembly GCF_000004075.3). Lineage (NCBI taxonomy): Eukaryota > Viridiplantae > Streptophyta > Magnoliopsida > Cucurbitales > Cucurbitaceae > Cucumis > Cucumis sativus. Next base: position 11,653,889 of record NC_026655.2, on the reverse strand, counting down.
AGCCCATCTAGCTACAGACACAACCAACTTATATTATCACAATAACAAGCGTAGAAAACTCAATGATCCAATAAATCCAATTTATAACTCTGTCAAAACCATTTAACTTAGAGTTTGGTAAAATTTGTTTTTGAATCACATAATTGAGCTTCTTCATATATAGTGTGTGGATTCTTCTAAAATTAATTAAAGTAGAAAAAGAGGCAACCATAATTTACTAATTAACCAGTATATCTTCTTTACTTGCCATTACTTAGTATAATCACAAAATAGAAAGGTTAGCTTGAGACACATAGCAGCCTAGAGGGAAAGGTAAAGGAAGAGTTGAATCTAAATCTCATACTAAGAAAGGAAGTTCACCTTCTATCTTTCTCTGTCAATTGAAATTAACTAAACATCTTAAAAGTGAAAAAACAAGAAAAGAATTATATCCTTGAAATAGAAACTCAAATTCTCTTTTTCTTATTCCATTCCTAGACAGTGAAGTACCATGAATAAGAATTGAGAATCGTTTTATATTTATTCAAGACATCAAATTTTGGTCTCCGCGGTAAAACTATAATAAGTAACTAAAAGAGAAAGGACCAAAGTAAATATTCACCTGTGACTTTCTCTCTTTTTCTTTCATTCCTGGCCCCCTCTCTCTCATCTCTCTCTCTCACCTTAATTGGTTTAATACCTCACCTCAATGCTACACAAACTTTCTCTAATTAGCCATAAATTATTTGAACACATTATATATTATCGTAGGTAACACATGCTTACACTTATTTGAATCTAGATTATGCACCTAATGGTTCCCAACCTTTTATTACATTTCTTACAATTCACTATTCTTTCTACTTGTCTTGAATAGAATAGATTTGATATTGAAAAACAAAATATATGGGTCCAATACCTATATCCACCTTTTTTTTTTCAATGAATTCCTACCTAAACTTTGAATTTTTCTTATTTGCAAAATATGAAGGCCACGGTTTTTCCTCTACGTTATTCATAGTTTTAATATTATTATTGTGCAAATATATATATAACAACAACTATTAGCTGCCTCGAATAAAAAGGTGAGATTTTTTTTTTTTTTTTTTACTTTACTTTAGGTACATTGTGTGTGTGTGTCAATATGTTATGTAATGTGACGTTAGAAAAAGAATGAAAATGATATCTAAAAAGACATGCATTTATGAGTTCATAGTTCAATTTCTAGGATTTTTATGAGTTTGAGAATCATTTAAAATGTTTTGTAATGTAAGAAATTATTGAAACTTAAAGAGAGTGGAAGATTTTGAAACAGGGATTCTAGCTTGAAATATAAAGGCGATGTAGCAATGAAGAAAATATCACACCAATTCAATTTATGTTCTTCACTTGTAACGAAAGCTTGTCCAAACCCCTCCACATCCCCTTCTCTATGCTATAGCTTTTTTTCTCTTCAATCGAAAGTTGGAACAATTTATGCGTTTCCATCTTCATTCTCTCCATCAACGAATCGCTCACTCCATGCTTCACCAACTCTAATTAATTTCACCAATTATTTTCAGATTTCTGTTATTAATTAAACACATAGAAACAAAGAGAGATGAGATATTATAAGCCTGAAAGAAACCCCAATTTTTGCAAGCAGAGTGAAGGCGAGACAATTCAGAGTCCATTGTATCATCGGAGCGGAAGTTGGAGATGCAATCATGGGGATTTGGGCACAAGAGGCGGTGGCGGTGATGGGATGAGGCGTCGTCCAGAGATGGCCTTCTTCGCATTTGGAGATGGCTTCTTCGCATTTGGAGATGGCTTCTTCGCATGAGTGATGGTTTTTGATTCGAGGGAAAATTTTGATTTGGGAAAAAATATTAATTGACCTTAATTTTTATTTAAATTTATTAAAATTAAAAAAATTATTTCATGTATCTTCTATGACATCAAATAACTGTCGCGAAAAGTGTAGTCCGAAAATTTCCGTCTTTTTCCACTAAAAACGTGTATTTTCACCTTTTATGACATTTTTTTTTCCTCACTTTCATTTGTTGATGTAAAGAACTGTGGTAGTAGATAGTTTTTGTTATAGTAATCCTTACATATTAATAAAATTGAGAGTGCGATACCATTTTAGAGATTGATTTAATTTGCAATTGTTTTTCTTTTGTTTGAGTTGAACCAACGAAGGATACGAGAATTTAAACTTTTAAGTTCTGGAATAATATCAAATTAAGTTATATTCAGGCTGAATGGAATATATGGATTGTGAAATCACATATGAAGTAGTACTTATATGATCAAGGACAGTAATATTTATTTAATAAACAAGGAGGAAGATTGTTGGTAAGAAACAAAAGGATATGGGTTAGTTAGAAATGGAATAGAATTTGATAAGGTGGTTCTCGTTCTTCAGATCTGTGAATACAAGAGTCTCATAAATTATGTTTATAATACTCCCCTCGAGAGCCGTTAACTGAAGCTCGTAGTTGGTCCCAGCAACAATCTGTAATTTTCCACTAATCACTTCTTTGAATTTCAATTCTGTTTTGGCTTCCTTATTGTGCTCCTTCACTGCGAACTCTCCTAGGCTTTGGATGTATGGATCAGCTATGTCCTTTATTGGTTTGTAGTCACCGACCAAATCTAACCGTGATGTTGCCGTTGCGATCGATGACATTGATGCAACGAAGACGAGAACAGAAGCCAGGAAACAAAAAGACCCAGCCATTGTCATCAAAGTAACTTAAGAGAAGTTGATGAGGATGGGAGTACTTTGTGGGTATTTATAGGGATAGATATGATGCACATGAATGGGAGGAGATTACATGTTTGCTTCAAATATGTTTTGAGTATTTTATACTTGTTGGTAATTAACTATTTCAATTTTTGCTTTCCTTACAAACTCAACATTATTTTCACCCATAAATTGTTATGTTCTATTGTGGAGTTTTTACAAATATTCTCATAAACCAAATCACGCAACTCTGCTCAAAACTAAAATCAAGTACAATAATTTGTTCATAAATAACCCTTTTATTTCTAAAAAATAAGTTTCATTCTCATCCATTGTCTTTCTTGTGTTCCCTATTTTCCCTACAATGATACTTCGTTTAAAAATTCAAATTCTAGTTGTTACAAACTTATTTTCGTTTCTGAAATTTAGTTAAATATGAAGGTGTATAAATAAGGAAAAATGAAAACTAGATAAAAGAACAAACAATATTGTTAAAAGAAAAATAGAAAACGAAATAGTCATCCTACTCGACACTAATTTTTTAATTGAACATTTTTAAAAATAGCAAAATAAATTAAAATATTTATAAGCGGTAGCAAAATTTTGGATTCTATCATTGATAGTATTCTATATATCACTATAGCATATCAATGACTATTAGTGATAGACTTTATTAGTAAGTTATAAATATTTTGTAAAATTTGTTATTTTTTATAATTTGTTATTTTTTAATACTATGTTTTTCTATTATTTGATTTAAAAATGAATTATCTTTAGTAAAATTGTTATTTAAAAATAATTTTCCTTCTAAATCAAACTGTTGATCGAGTTACCAACATTTTGGTCTCGAGCATTTTTAATAAAGGTTTACAAATTACAATGGTACATAAAGATGATAAATAATATGATTATTAAATAAGATTTTACTTTTTTTAATTAGTATAATAATTGTGCGAATAAGAGATCGAATCTCTCATTTCACAATAAAAGATCATATCAATTATTGAGCTAATCTCAAATTTGACAAACACAAAATTAGCTAATTATTACCTTGATTTCAGTATCTCATTTCACGATAAAAGATCATATCAATTATTGAGCTAATCTCAAATTTGACAAACACAAAATTAGCTAATTATTACCTTGATCTCAGTATCTCATTTCACGATAAAAGATCATATCAATTATTGAGCTAATCTCAAATTTGACAAACACAATATTAGCTAATTATTACCTTGATCTCAGTATCTCATTTCACCATAAAAGATCATATCAATTATTGAGCTAATCTCAAATTTGACAAACACAAAATTAGCTAATTATTACCTTGATCTCAGTATCTCATTTCACGATAAAAGATCATATCAATTATTGAGCTAATCTCAAATTTGACAAACACAAAATTAGCTAATTATTACCTTGATCTCAGTATCTCATTTCACGATAAAAGATCATATCAATTATTGAGCTAATCTCAAATTTGACAAACACAATATTAGCTAATTATTACCTTGATCTCAGTATCTCATTTCACGATAAAAGATCATATCAATTATTGAGCTAATCTCAAATTTGACAAACACAATATTAGCTAATTATTACCTTGATCTCAGTATCTCATTTCACCATAAAAGATCATATCAATTATTGAGCTAATCTCAAATTTGACAAACACAAAATTAGCTAATTATTACCTTGATCTCAGTATCTCATTTCACGATAAAAGATCATATCAATTATTGAGCTAATCTCAAATTTGACAAACACAAAATTAGCTAATTATTACCTTGATCTCAGTATCTCATTTCACGATAAAAGATCATATCAATTATTGAGCTAATCTCAAATTTGACAAACACAATATTAGCTAATTATTACCTTGATCTCAGTATCACTTATGCATGTGTTGACAAAAAATGATTGAGAGAGAAATATGTTTGGCACATCGAATGCTATTTGATTTTGTTTATCCATTCATTTCTACCATAAATATGATACTAAAACATAAAATAATTGGCATAGAAGTCTACAATTTTTGGAAACAAATCTACAAATTTTTAAATAGAAAATTGAATATGAATTTGGAGATAAAACTCTTAAAACTTTTTTGGAAAAATTGCCTTTTGGTCTTCATATTTTAATTTAAAGAATATACATGTGTTTATTCCAATGTATTATTAAAAAATTGCATAGGATATTATTTTGAGAATATGATATAGCAATTATAGTACATTATTTTATAATTTTGTAAATATGGCAAAATTTTCACTTCTCCATCTTAAATTTGTTATTATTCCTAAACTACCATTCAATAACTTATTTCTAATGTCATACTCATTATTTATTTATTTTCCCACTTTTTAAGGCATTAATTATTTGTTTATTCTTATATTAGAAAAATTATTTATTTTTCTGTCTTAATATTAATTTTAAAATACCAATAGTACAATAATTGTAATATGAAATATAATATAATGATTGTTGATCAGAGTAATTTAACTTCATTTGATTTTTTTTTTACTTTCTTCGATGTGTATTTTGAGTTGAATTTGATTCTAAACGACTTTGTTTTATATTCTTACATTAATTTGTTGGTTTTACTTTGTCTCAGTTTTGTATATCAATGTTGTGATATACTTATATTATATATGTATTAGTTGGTTAATATACTTACTATGTGATTTTCGTTTTTTCAAATTTTATATAGTTCATTAGAGTATTATTAAGTATATGAATTATGTAACTCAGTGTATCATTATCAAGTATATCAACAGTATATTGTTAAAACATATCAGTAAAATGAATCATTATCAAGTACATAAATCAAGTTTACAAGTGTATATCAATAGTATATCAAGTGTATAAGTAGGACTTCAAGCATATCAAGTGCATTTAATCAATCAATTGTATAAGTGAATAATACTAAATGTATATACAGTGTATCAGGTGTATCAAACATATATTAGTAATGTTTCAAGTGTGTATTAAAAGGTATCGAATGTATCAAAGAGTGTCAGGTACATCAAGTGTATCAATCAAATGTATCGGGTGTATCAAGAAATATCAAATGTATCAAGGGTGTATAGGTGTATTAGATGTGTATAAGATGTATCAAACATATATTAGTAACGAGGACATTTATGACATTTTACCTTTTGATGTGTGGGTTGGGCTTCGTTTTTGTCATTTTTGCAAATAATAAAGTTTTTGTCATTTTTGTGAGTGCTCCTATATTATTATAAGAATAATTATAATTTAAAGGAATAGTTTTAAAAATGACCGCCTCCCTAAAACTATGTTTAAGAAATTTTAATGGGTAGCATTTTAAATATATTATTTTGTAGGTGTGTCACCAATATTTGATATTTTGCAGAGATGGTAAAAAAATATCAAATCTTCATTTATAATTATTTTTTTTTTCATTATACATTTGATCTAAACAATCGATTGATAAAGAGAAAAAAGTGATTGTTCATCGAAAAATTTCGGCCAACCTCAAATTGACAGGTCATTAATTTGAATTAATCATCGACAAATATAGGACTAAGTAGCTCGTCCAATCAAATTGTGTCACGTGGAAATTGGGCTCCAAGCTAGGTCATCCAAAATTTATTAAAATACATTGGACCAAACTTAAATAAAAATGGGTTGACTAGAAAAATAGCAAAATTGAAGGTTTACTTTGGATAAATAGTAAAATTTAATTTAAATTGATAAAATAGTAAAATAAAAAAATATGAATAAAAAAATTGTTGAAACAATGTCTTAAATACTCATAATCTAGTGAAAAATACTAACATCTCAAATACAATTATCCCATAAACCACAAATACTCCAAAATTGACTCAAACTCCCAAAAACCAATGATTACACATCTATCTCTTAGTTTTTCTCTATCAACACAATCAAATAAATTAGAATTTATCAAAATCCTAATTTCACCCCAAAAGTTGAAATTAATCTCCATCAAAACTCCAAATTGAAAACAGAATTTGGACAGTTGTTTAATATTTTCTTCAACTCGTGTGCAAAAGAATGTTATCCTACATTAAAAACAATTCACATCTTTCAAACGTTTAACAAAAAGAGGTTCACCGAAAAAGATTCTTCAAACTCTTCAAACCCGAAACGATTTCATCTTCATCCTCTACAGAAACGATTCCAGCTTCTAGTTTCGTCCTCTTTAAACTCTTCATACATTTGATGCAAGGCGGGACAAGTATTCAGATCCTGAGGCTTATTGAAATTGGCGCTTGATAACACCTCTAGAAAACAACATTTAGAATAATAAAAGAAAATATCATGAATAATGATATTTCATAATATTATAAAATGAATACATATTTTTTGAATATTTGTTTATAGATATAAATAACATATATTTTAAAATAATGAGTACATTATGCCTATACATTTTAATATATGTTTTTTATTTTTACTTTAAATAGATATAACTTCGAAGATATAGATCCTAAAATTAAAAAATATTTATTAGTGAACGTATTATGCATACCAAATCTGCATTAAATTTTCATATTCTAATCTAAAATAGATCTTCCCTGTTTATTTAACAATATAATTCCAAACTGTTATTAAAAATATATATTATGTATTATTTAATTATAAATTACCGAAATTGTTAATAAATAGTTTATGTGATATAACAAACTGAGAATCTAAAAGATATATTTTTCATTATTATAGGAGAAGTTGCTACAATCTCGTCCAAAAACAAAATTACAGATTTAGTTAAGATTTACTAAAGTTGAAAGTTGTTTTTAAATACACTATCTTTGTCAAATGTGTGATATCCTTCCTCATGTTGGATCCATTAAAATACATTGTACTGCGAATTAACCAATTATCCTATAATTAGGGATAGAGTCAAGATTAATATAATTAAACCATGCCCATGACAAGTCGTTCTCGAAACTAAATTGTATTTTTTACTATACGAACTACACTGCAATCACGAGCATACCTCAAATTATTCGAGATAATGAGGATGTATTTAACTGTGTTAAATTCTAACACATTGCTTGGGTACCAACGTATAATCTTTACGTTCAAAATAACCAATACGTTATATTTACAATAATTAAACGCACAAATACAAAGAGACAAATGCTCGGTAAGGCAACACAACAATCACAAACTACACATAATGTATCTTGACTCTAAATGATAATATATGACATGAATTTTCGTTTATGACAACCCTAAATAATGATTCTACTATTGTCTTCGAAAACTAATGCTAAAGGATGTACTATAAATATTGTAATTAATCGACAAAAAAATGTTAAACAAACATAAAATTTACAAATTTTAAAAATACACATTTTCATAATTTAGAATCTTAAAAACAAATAACATGGATAATGTTATTTTAGAATCAATAATATAAAAAAATGTACATTTTTGGAATATTTTTCAAAAGTAGATATAAATAAGGAGAGTTGGCAAAAATAGCAAAAACAATTATGATAACAGAACTCATGTCACCTATATTTATTAAATTGCAAAAACGATATTTAAAAACAGATTACCATCTGATAACTGTCAATTACTAGTCATATTTGCCAAATTTTTAATATAAAAAAAAAAGTGTTATGAGCCCGTTTTTTTTAAAATTATCATCTAATACAATTTTCCTACAAATAACATACATTTTAAAATTTAAAATACAAATAACATCAATACAGATATTTCAAACTAAAAGTGCACATTCTCGGAATATCTTTAAAAAATAGATATAAATGATAGACACTTTAAACTTTGAAATTTTAAAATATTAATGTATCATCCATAAAGATTTTAATATATATTTTTTATTTAGTTTTAAAATATATATATAATTGCCACCAACATAATTTTTTAAAATAAAAAGGAATGAAAAATATTAATAAATGTAAGTTGCACTGGATTTAAGAAATGTAATTTAAAATATAATTTCAAATTGTTATTAAAAATATATATTATGTATTATTTAATTATACTATAATAAACTGAGAATCTTGGAGATATATCTGTCATTGTTATAGAGAAGGTTGTTGCAATCTTGTTTAGAAACAAAATTCCAAATTTAATTAGGATTTACTAAAGATATAGGTTGTTTGTGAAATCTACATTTTATCCTCGTGTTGCAGTCATTCAAATACACTATACTTTGAATCTATGAATTATCCTATAACTAGTGTAGATTCGAGATTAATATAATTTTAAAAAATGGGTGTGCCTAGCTTTTGCTATTTTTCTTATTCCTATCGTCTTTTGTCATTTTTCAAGTTACTATCTACAATTTTTCTATTTCTACCGTTATCTTAGTAAAAATCTATTTTAAAATAGATTAATCTAAGTCTAAGCTCAAAAATTGAGTTGTAATTCAACCAAGCTCAAGGGTCTCCCAAAACTCTATAAATAGAGAAGGTTAATATTCATTTGTGGAATTTAGGGAGAGATGGAGAAATCAAAATTTAGAGAAATCAACAAAGTGATCTTCTTCAACAAAATGAGCATCTTTTCTCCAACGAATAGATCATCTTGTCTTCAACAAATTCAACACCTCTTCTCCAATAAATAGATTGTCTCCTCTTCAAAAATTTCAGCATCTCATCTCTAATGAATAGATCTTTTTTTCTTCAACAATTTGAGCATCTCTTCTTCAAACGAACAAACCGTCTCTTCTTCAACAAATTAATTGTTTCTTCATCATCTACAAATTAAAGATTGATTTTAAAAAGAATTAACAATGTTGAAGACCGATTCTTGAAGAAAATCAAAACACCTAAAGGTCGATTCTCAAAAAAGATCATTAAGCCAAAAGGCCTATCGTCGAAGATGATTGACAAGTTCAAAGATTGAAATTTATGTATTTGAAAGAAAGCATTGAAAAAGAAAAGTGAGAGAATGTACCACTAATATTAGAAATCAATAAAATAAAATTCATTTCCACAAATTAAATTAAATTTGTTGAAAGATGACAGCTTCAATTAATTAATTTCTATACAAAGTCAGCTATGTGCATTCACTTCAAAGTTTTAAGGGCACTTTAGTTGCATGGAACTTTGTTCACATTCATTGTTGTGCACATATTTTGAATTTGATACTCAAATATGGTTTAGCTGTAATTTATGAAGGCACACAGAAGATCAGAGGTGTGATTCATTTCTGGACCATTTCTTCAAAAAAAAAAAAAAAGGGAAACGAATTCGTCAATTATAAATTCTATGCACTAAAAATCTAGATCTTGAGTGTGTTACAAGATGAAATTCAACATATGTAATGCTCAAAGCAACTTTGATGTTTTTTTTCCGTCTAAAACAACATGAACCACTATACACTTATCTTTTTTCAAAGATAGATCGAGACTTTACAAAAGAAATGTATTATAGATTAGAACCATCTTATTTGATGGTTGAGTTATTTTTTGGGTCAAGTTATGTAACCTCCAATGTCCTTTTTGAACAAGTTTTTTTTAAAAAGATATTGTGTCTTCACTTGATTTGTATCGGAAAAAAATATGATGCAATTCAAGGTCTCTAAATATGATGCAATTCAAGGTTTCTTTATAATAATTATAGATGGATCTATCAATTTTATGTATGGATGTTGAATTGTAGGGTGGATGTTTGAATTTTATGAACGTTCTAAATGGATCTTCTAATACTTGACTTTTGATTTTTATAAGTAAGGAGAATTTGACATTTTAATTACTTTTAATGGAAAATTGGTAATATTCTTTGAAAAGAAAACAACATTAGAGATGTTTCAATTAAATGTGGATTGGAAAAATATATATGTGATTAAAATTTTAAAAAATGGAGAATTTTTTTCATGGGAAAATTTGTGAGGATGGGAAAGGATATAGGGGCTAGGGACGGAGAGATGTGTCATATCGAAAATCTTTGGAGAATACAAGTACATGCATAAATTCATTTTACAAGATCAATTTTCAATGCCTCATCATGTGCTAAAAACATTAAACACCTCATTAGCCTCTACTTATTCCTTTCGTCAGGACATTGAACCATCACCACACATAGACTACTTGAACGACTCATTTCATCAATAATATCTGTGAAGATTCATGTTTAATTCTGGCTGCTTAGGCGGTCAACGCAAATGCTGACTTCTCAACGCATCTAGTCACTTCTTCATCGCCATATAGACCACTCAATGCATGGTTGCCTTGACTCTTATGTGCACATAATAGCTAGCTCATGATAGACATAAAGCTAATGGTTTACTCGTATACAAACATTTCATACAAGCAACATAAAATGAAATACTTTAACTTGAAAACATTTCAACAGTAAAACATTGTTTCAAGTGGTCATGCTTTTCTTATAAATTATAGACAAGCTTATAACATGCATTCTACTATACATAACATATCATAACTTTTGAAAGAGAAGCTTTAGAAATCTTTTATCTTGTAATGAAAGCTCTAGAAATCTTTGGGGGATATCAGAGTGAAGATCCCCATGCCCATAACAAGGATTTTTATGCAACATGTTCTTCCTTCCATTTGCCAGGCATTTCAATTTCGCATTTGATTGTTTATTTTGGTCAAGATTAAATTTAGATTATATACGTGTTATGTTTGTTTCTTTCAACTTAAATGTCTGATTAGTTTCTTATGCCAAAAATGGATTGATTTATCTTTAAATTCAATTTGTCACGTTAAAAACTAACCATAGTAGACAATTTAAGAATAGATATAATTATTTAACGGAGGATCTTTAAAAATAGTAAAATAAATTAAAATATTTTAGCAAAATTTTAAATTCTATAAGTGAAATTTTAAATTCAACGTTTCATTTTGTTTGCCGGCAAACCCAATTTACAAAAACGAAGCGAAATGCATGTTATGCATGTATAAGAAAAGTTGTGTTGAATAACTTATCATAAAGGAATAATCATCAAGAATACAGTGATATGAGTAATTTAGAATTACATCCACATCCCATTGCTACTTGAATAGTTGAAGTAATGAAAAGAAAAAGAAATCCAACAGATAAAATGTTCAACATCTCATGAATTTACCCAAGTATTCATCACATTCCTACAGCTTCAAAACCTCAACGAATGCATCCTTTATAAGAGGGTTGGAAGCTGCCACTCTCTGAGATGTTATGTCAAAATCCTTTCCAGATCTGCCATAAGAATCAATATAATATCCATCAAAACCAAGTTTCTAATTTAACTACATTTATTTGTCTCATTTAGCCTTAATAAAACAACTCTATTTACACGAGCATCAACTGATTGATTAAAGCTGTTTTTTCTTTATAATTTTTGTATTTCAGTTAGAAAATTGTTTGCTTATTAGAGTAGAGTTCAAATGAATAAACAGGACCGGGAATCAGGTTCTTGCTACTTACGGATCAAACATGAGTCCACCAGCTTCTGTAACAATCACGGCACCGCCAGCAACATCCCTGAATAATTAGTGAAATGATGTAAATATGTGATGTCTTAGAGAGCAATGGACAGATAGTTCATATACCATACCATGGGCCTCCAAAACCGGTTTCGAAAAATATATCAATCCTTCCACATGCTACTCCACAGAGGTTCAATGCACAGGAACCACTCATCCGGACTGATCTCACCTATAAGGAATAAGACATTGACAAATATGTGGAAACCACAGAATGTTGTAGGGAACTGAATTAAGTACTCATTATACCTTCAAAAGTAAACGATTAATTCTATCTGTGGTAGCATCTACGGTCAACTTGTCACGTTTGGTTCCTACCTGTACATCCATTGTGATCGAATTTTATTTCATCAAAAGTCTAAGATTGGCAACTCTATGATGATATATATTCAACATTAATATTAGCATGAAAGATAATTGCTATTGATAAAAATATGCATATGCTAATATATATGAACAATAGAAAATCGTTACTACACGTGGAACTCAAGGGCAGCATTTAGATTATGTTTTTTCCTACACGGACTTGAATGGATAAAATTATGGATTTCACGGATGGGAACTAAAGAGTAAGAAATTGTCAATGAGAAGACACTTAGAAGATGACCTTTTACAGTATTAAGAAAATGTTTCTATAATCTATAGTATTAGAACATGGTTTTATCCATCGTGGTTGTAAAGTTATTCTCAACTCCAAGCTACTACTTATAAGCATTTGACCGAAAGATAAATCATAACATGATAGAACATCAAGGTATATATCAATAAGAGAGTCAGACGAAACTTAGTAGAAATGTAACTATAGAGAGGGAAATGGTGTCAAAATCTATTCAGAATATTGAACACAATTCAACGAGCGTAAATTTATATTGCCAACATGAATATAGTTCAACTAACATAGAATTGTACTATAGCATTAAGATTTGAGGTTCAATCCCTCCACCGTATACTGTGAAATATAAAACACCAATTTATCCTCACAGCAAGAATAGCAACATAAAGAAGTGGCTGCAATACCCATGACAGTTTCATGATCAGTCAAAGAGACAATCCATGTTTGTTTTCAGTCCAAAGAAGAGTATGCAAAGACCATTGACTCATTTAATCGATTTTAACAAGATACCTCAGTTGCGAGAAGAGACTTCAACAATTCATCTTGAGAGGATACTGTAAAATGAGAAATAGAAGTATTTGAGATAAATGGATAATATAAACTTTCAAGGTCCAGAGAAGTTGAAATGCCACATACTCACCTTTTATAGGCCTACAATTAAGAAAGGCACCTTTTCCACGAACTCCAGTAAAAAGCTACAGACAACAAAAACAGATGAATACAATTGGCTGAGAAAGAAATTGATAAAATAAAACACTGTAACAAGCTCCCACCATAAAAAGGTAATTTGATAAGCCAACAGTAGTTACAAGCCAAACAGAACTCATCACGTGATCAAATAGTTATGAAAAACTGTGCTACTTTGTGTCCCTATTTGGTAATATAGATTATCACAAAGCTGACTTGGCCAAACACATGTACCAACCTGCAGTCTGGACTAGTGTCTAACATAATATACCGTTGTTAAAACAATCTGGTTCTCAGTTCTCACCTCATCAATAATTGGATTGTAGACAACTCCAACTGTGGGAACTTTTCCAATGGTCAAACCGATAGAAACACACACAAAAGGAAACCTACAAATTTTCATGTATGAAATAAATGTTAGCTACAGTTACAGATTCATAAAGGAAAGTAACCTAAATTGCAGGCAAGGATGGGTACCCATGAACAAAGTTAGTTGTTCCATCAAGAGGATCAACGATCCATGTTGGTTCATCAGTTAACTCAGTATGACCATAAGCAGCAGTTGTTTCTTCCCCAATGAACTGTGGTAGCCAGTTAGAATTAATTCAGGAGTAGGAAGAAATGTCTACTTTTTCTTCGTACAATAATGGGTAACTTAAAATGAGTTAAAGAAGTAGACCTTGTGTGAGGGATAATGGTCCTTGAGATAATTAAATATTAAATCTTCACAAGCCTTGTCAGTTTCAGTGACCAAGTCAACCTGCAATCGGTGTCAATATTAATAAAAAGTTAGAAATGTAGGCATGGAGCATAAATCGCTCCCAAATGTTTTAATAGAAAGATGCTACTTCACATTGTTAATATCAAAGTCATCATAATACTATAGTTAGGAATGTAAATCAATACTCATATTCAGCTCCATTTCTACCCACTTCCCTTGTTCATAATAATACCATTCAAATATCTCACAGCATTTCCAAAGAAATTTTAATTTCTAATAACATTGCAATAAATGAGAAATCTCAAGAACAAATAACTTCCTCATAACTTCAATCATTGCCAAAATTAATGACAAGTCACTTCATCCACAGCTTAAAATCAGAGTGAAAACCTTCAGAAACAAGAATTTGCATACAGTTGTACAACCCAGTCAAGAAAATAAAATAAGAAAGATTCACAAAAAAGCATTTTCTTCAGTACATTAAGAAATTTTGACCAAAAGGAAAAAAAAGGAGTGAGGGCATTGGATTTATTACCTGGCCTTTGTGCTCAATATTCTTTGTGAGATAGAATCCCTTACGAATTATCTGAAAATCATCACAGAATCAAATGAAATTGAAGAAATGATTAGGAGACTGAATAAAGCAAATGAAAAGAAAAACCTCTCCAGCTTTCTTGGCAGCATCTACTGCAGTTGCAAGGTATTCCTCGAGAGTCACTAAAAGAATCAACCAAACAAAAATTTGCAGAAAACAAACAACAAATGAATTTAACCCATCATCTCGAATGGAAAATTGGAGTAAGTAAAGAATTAGATGACGGCGGAAAAATTAGAGTGAGATTGAAAAAATGGGTTGATACCATTTTCCGCCATTATTCCTTCTTGAAGTTTTATCTTCCTCAGAAAGGTTGCAGTAGGGAGAGAGGAGATCAGATTCGGATGATTGGATCAAACAGAACGAAAGAAGAAAGAAGAAGGATGTGAAGGAGAAAAGTGGGTGCAGAAATTGTGATAACTGTATTTGAAAAGATGGCTACTTTATATAGTTTTAGTTTATTCTTTATTTATTTTGTTCATGGGAATAATTTGTTGTATTGTTCCTTCCACGCATCTCATGCTTCTCTAACTAATTTTTTTAATTGGAATGTTAAATCATTTCTTCTTTTTTTTTTATTTACTAGGTGCTTTATTTTATATTGAATAAATTTAGATGTATTAGTTTTTTGGATGATTTTCTGATTTATAATAATTATATGAACTGTTGTGTTATAAATTAAATGAAAAATGAAGTGATTAATAGGTTTTGAAATAAACAAATAAAAGGTGAACTTTACACGGAATGTGGTGAAAGGGTGTATTAGAATATGCCAAAAAGATGCTCTCACGTACTCCAAATCTCCAATTTAGGTTTTGGTTTCATTTCCGCGTGCTTCTTATATCTCCTCCTCCACTTAAGGATGCTGGGGAGTGGGCTGGGGAGTGGCCATGCATTTCACTTCTCCCTCTCTTGTGTATGATGAACCCACACTGTTACTCCAAACATACTGTTTTTCACGATTTTGTGGATCCCTTTCTAGGGTTGTTCTTTTTCTCATACAAACAATTTTTATTCTTTCTTAAATTTTGTGTTTAGGGTTTCTTTTAACTCTCAACACTTCATGTATTGTATGCTTCTCCTTCAGACTTTTACTTAGTTCCTTTAATAATCTACAACTTCCTTATGTTTATCTTGTTTACCCATCACCTTATTCAATGCCTAGTTCTATTCTAGAGAATAAAGTAAGTATTAGGAGTTAATTGCTCTTGAGTACTTAACTCAGACCTTCCATTAAAATAAAGAATGAAATGTGAACACTATGACTTGAAGGATTTAGATATGAATTATTTAATGATTTCAGTATTTGCATCTCAAAAGACAAGCAAGTGCACTGAATGCATCTAATCCTGGATGCCTTCAAACACAGATTACTCTAGTACCTTGAACCAAAATCAAATGTTTGTCCAATATCAAAGTAAAAACCCTACTCTAATGTTTGAAAAATCATTTCCTCGGCAACGATGCAAAAAACTTGCTTGGGTTCAAAAACCTACTTAGAGGTTTTTGTTTTGTTTATGCAAACCTTGCTTTCATGAAACTCTCACCCAAAATGTAAGGATTGTGAATGTGATTGTTTTGAAATTGGAATTGTGTTTCAAACTTATATAGTAGAATGGTTGTTTGTTTGTTTCTTTAGTGGTGTGATGACGTGTCATTGAATACTGGCATGCAAGATGCTCTCCAATATTCTCTTCATCATGCGAGTTGGCATGTCCATTACATGCAAAATACTCCAAATGTCTCCACCACCTACTACTATGTCTGCAAGTAAGTTTTCCTATTTTGCTTGTCCAAGTGTAAGCAAAACAATAAGTTTACCTAGGTGATCCAGGGTCGAACACAAGGAATTGATATCAAAGGTTAACTCTAGGGTCTACTTATCAGCTAGGTGTTATGACAAATGAATTAAAAGAATATAAAAATAATTAAAACTACCTAACTATCCTAGAGATGTTGTAAAGTTAATTAAATGAGCTGGTTGTGCAATGGAGGAGTGAGTGAACTAACTTGTATGGGGAAGGTGGTGAAGGAATGTTTAATGCTACGAGGCGATTAAGTTATATGACCACCTCAACACAATATACTTCGCATAACTAGTTTATGATTAAGGTGTGCTCTTCTTAGAGTCATTAAACGTCATACTTAGTCTCCTTTTGGGATCAAAATGACTAAACCTAGTTAGACGAGTTATATATAGCAGTGTTCACTTATAATACTTGGAGTGCTTCACATTTAAGACAACAACCTCTCAGCGCCTAGTGTCCACACTTATTCACCTTTCGGGATACAAATGAAGGAAGTCATCTAGCCAAAGTCAATAAAACTCTTCCTTGCTTGTGTTAGCCACATGCTTGCTACTTACCCTTTTGAACAATTGGCGACATACACTGGCCAAGTGTAGAATGTAGCTCGGCTAACGCAACAAGCACTATAAGCTAAACTACTTGTTAAACAAGAATTGTAAACCTAAACTATAAACAACATATATACAAATGAACAGGAAAGAGATGGATGGATTGAAATGTGTAAATGCATACATTGTATTAAAGAATATAAACAAATATAATGTAATGAGATAATAAAAATGGAAAGAGGAGAAAAAGGAAATACAAGTTAGGGGGAATGAGGGATGACATATTTTTCACTCAAACCACAAGCTCTCAATTTACAAACGGAGAAGAAAAGAATAGACTTTACAACCAATGGTAAGATTAATCATTGCCACCGACTCTCTAGGAACCGGTCAATCCAGACATCTGGCCTTATGGTCCATATATGCCTTTCTCTTTCCTTATGGAAATGGAGCTCTTTTATAGGCAGCTTTTGGTGGAAAATCTATCATTTTGATCACGTCAGCACCAAAAATTGTCCTTTTCGTCAAGTCACATCACTCCATCTACCACTTTTGTCTTCTAGCAAACCTCTTCTCATGTAATGATTTGGTCTTCTCGCCTTATCTCTTCGCGAGTTCCTATGTGATTTGTCAGCTTGTTCATTTGTTAATAATTCTGCGTTTAGACAGTAAAAATGGGGTAAAAGCAAGGATGAAGTTCATGTAAATTGCATTTCTAAATAATTATGTATTTACAACATAAGTTACACATTTTGGCACGTTTATCTTGCGTTTTGATCCCATTATTCTACCTAAAAGGTCATAAGAACTTGTATTTTTACAAGTTATCACAAGTGCAGCGAAAGCATTAAAAGGTTGCCTATCTTAATTCAAAATTAGTTAAATATAACTTATATCTCCTTAGAGGTATTACAATTTCCCTCCCTTATTAATGTAAAGAGCTTTCATTTAATACTTTCATTTAATACTTTCATTCTCTAGACATAATTAGTTCAACAACATGCACAATATTCCACAAACATTCATCTTTCGCTACACATCAATAGTGTACATAATAATTGTAATTAAATACATGATACTATGCATATCAAACATTTGTTATAGACATTGCATGAGTCTTCGATAGACAATATGATCTAAAGTACTAAAAAATCCTTTTGTTTGATCTTGACTTATCCAGGAAACCTCTCTTTTCGCTTACATTTGGACAAGGGAGAGGAAAACTTGTACGAAACACGATAAATCACTAGAGTTAAACAACGAAAAAGATTTAGTTCTGCACTTTTTATCGTATGAGCTTAACCTTGTCACATAACTTAGTTGCATACCTAGAACTAAAATGTTAAGTCTACAAAAGAACAAAACATGGTAGACATACAAAAAAGTAGATATCAATATTAATATTACATTTAGGGAAACCTAAACATAGTAAATGTGAGGGAATCTCACTCTTAGGGGGAGCCTAAGCATATTGTATTGACGGGATCTCATACAAAGCTTGAATAAGCATTTTTGTGTGCGTGAGGGGAGCTCAAATTTAGGGGAAGACTAAGTTGAAACGTGGAAGAGCAAGTTATATGAGAATCACTAAAAGAATAAGTCTGTCAGATAAGTCTCTTTATATTATAAAATTTTGTTCCACCAGACACACTATCCTCTAGATGTATAAGTCGTTTTGCATCAAACTGGGTTATGAATTTTTGTATCATTATTTTTCTGCTTGCTTTAGTAATGGCTTTTTTTATCAAAATACATTGTCCGTGACATCATGCTTGACATTGCATCCTTTGTTAGATCCACTAGTTTTTTCAGCTCCTTCCACTTTTCCAAAGGCAATTTCTTTGGAGAACCACTCTTGCTTCTTCACCGCCATCAATGTAAAGCACAACACCATCTTGAACAACTTATGTTATTTCATCCACCCTTAATCTTTTACATTTTTTGTTTCTTTATTGTCAACTATCTTGTAACAATTTTTTTCTCATTTTAAGAAACGTGCTTGGTGGAGGCAAACAGAATGTTATCATGTTTGCCTATATATTAATGCATTAATGATGAGCTCATGGATCAGAGTATTCATTAGAATAGGATCTCTACCGAAATTTCTATCTTTTATCTCCTCCACCTTCAATTCATCGAACAAATAGTTATTAAACCAGTGCAATCAACATTTGGAGCCCAAGAGAGCAAGAAATTGATAGATAGCGAACATGTCGCACTTCTTATTTATCGTTTCGTATTCACTGTAGAAATGTCTCAAGGTCTTAGATGGCACATACATTAAAGAGGACTTCATTTTCGTTCTATCCGACTGGATCCGTAGCCAACTCTCGCATCCTGCAAGATGCCATTTTACATAAACGAAAAATCCACGAAAAGCTCACGAAGCCGGTAAAATATTTTCATAAATTTCATATTTGTCCTTGATATTTCAAACAATTTGTCACTTCTCTTACTTCTCTTTGCAATTTATTATTCATATTCTCTTTAAGATTTGTTTAGCTCCTCTTCCAAATTTCTTCAACTCCTCTTCTAGATTTTGTTTTTTCTTTTTCTTTCTTTCAACATCTTCTATTTCTTTCTTCCAGCTCCTCTTCCAGAATATCAAAATCGCTTAAATATCATTTTGATATAATCTAAACATCGCTTACCTAGATAACACGATCATTTAGCATTATCAACACGATCGTTTAGATTTGAAACTTATTCCATCCATTAAAAAGAACTACATAATCGTGTAGATATGATCTAAACAGTCGTTTACCATAGTCAACACAATCGTTTAGATTTGATATCTTCTTCCCATTGTTTAAAAAGAACTACATGATCGTGTGAATATGATCTAAACTTTGTTGACCATAGTCAACATGAACATTTAGCATAGTCAACACAATCATTTAGATTTAAAGCATTTTTTTCCATCGTTAAAAAAAACTACACGATCATGTTAATATTACCTGCACAATCATGTATCATGATCATTTAGAAGAAGAATACATGTGCACATGTGACCAATTAATTGCGTGTTAACTGGGCATTTTAAGTATTTCACATTGTGAGTTTGTGAACTTTTTGCAGTATAAATATTTTGTCAGTTTGTTATATATTTTTAAATAGACATTTTTAAATATAGTAAAATAAATTAAAATATTTAAAACATATAACAAAATTTTGGATTATGTGAATGATAGACATTGATAAACGTCTATCAATGTCTATCAACATAACGGATAGAAATATATCAATGTCTATCATTGATAGAATCTGAAATTTTACTATATGTTGTAAATATTTTGTCAAATTTGTCATTTTTTACTATTTCGTTGATTTAAAAACTTAAAAAAATATATAGTTTTAAATTATATTTTAAATTATTTAAACATTAGAAATGTTGTGAAAACTATTTACAAAATATAGGACAAATAAAATTAAATGGACTACAAAGAGTTTCATAAATTTCAATATTTTACTATATTTTAAGATGTTTCTTTATTTTAACTTCATTTTCAACTAATTCCATATATTTGACACATCATCCGTTAAAACAAGCCTCCACAATAAATAGCATTATGTTAACTTAAAGTTAAAGGACCATTTAGAACCATTTAGCAAATGTGAGGATTTAAGTGTTTGAAACTTCGAAGGCCAAATAGACATAAACTTCATACGTCGGGTACCAAAAGTGCATTTTATCCAAAAAAAAAAATCACAATAAACAAACTCAAACAAATAATAATAATAAATAAATAAATAATAAAAACTTACTAAACCTGATTTGTTCCTAGATCAGGTCAGTTTTTGTCGTACAGAATCGTGTTGCTTTGGGTCGGGTCAATTTTGAACAAAAACCGACCCAACCAGCCAATTGCATCCCATCTAAATAGTTTTTAATCTTTTAAAAAGCTATCTTAGTAAAAAAATTATAAATAAATTATTTCTCTTTTTTTAATATAAAAGTAATGACAAGTTCATAGTACAATAGAACTATACAATAAAAATTATTTCTCATATTCGAGACAATTAAAATTCAACAATCTTCTCATTTTTAAGTTCTAACATTTATTGCAATTAAAAGTTCAATTGAATGGCTCAATCAATTATGGACTCAAATCTTGCTGCTAGGTCTTTGATTTATAAGAGGTAATCTAACTGTAACATTTGTTTTGAATTAATCTAATTTGTAGATTCAAAGTTCCTCCCTCCACGTTTAGAACTTTTAGCTGAAATTCCAACCATGGTTTGATAACACCTCACACAGTCTTCATGGTTTGATAAAAAAACTAAAGATTATTTATGAAAGTTCTGTTTACTTTGACAACATAACATGTGGGTTGGGAAATTGAAGTTCTAACTTCAAGTTACTGATGTAACACAGCTAGTTAAGCTTATACTCACTTTGGCACTATTTATGAAGGCTTTATTGAACAACCACATGAACAAAATTTTAATTATAAACTATAATGAGTAAATGATAATAATAAACTATGGAAGACAAAATTCCAAATTAAAAAATCAAATTAGAGGTGATTGAAGAAATAAGACGAGAAAGGAGGAGATAGAGAATGAGAAACTCGAGATATTTCCCAGGGCCAGCTGAGATTAAACTTCTCAACCAATTTCCGGATAACCTCGGAAGGAAATAATTTTGGAAAGAATCCGAATGTGAGAATCAAATAGCTCGATCATTTTCGTATCTTCCAAAACAGTAAAACTCAATTTATCATCTGAGATAAAACTAAAAAATGATACGTACCGTTTGCTAAAATCAGCAGGGGTTGAACAAGAAAATGACTTCAGTCATCCATGCCAGTTGCAATCGATCAACTCAGCATTCTATGAAGTACCCAAGTTTCAAAACAAAAAAAATATCCATTTGCATGCACCTCAACCAATCTCAATCAACAACCAGCTGGCAATCGGGAAACATGGAGCTCAAAATTATCAAATCAAAAGAAAATGTTATAATGATAAGGTGCAGAAACAAATGAAAGAATTGGAATCTAATATCGAACGACATCCTGAAGGCAGTCGAAAAAGTGAGAGATCTTAATCTTCTGTGAACCAGAATAGATGGCTTCTGCTGCTCCACCACGTTCACCTTGAGCAGCCATCTCAATTAACATGTACAGCTTCTTGATGGGCATCTAATGGCAGAGTAAAATCACACGTTTAAAAAGGTGTCATAAACATGCTGAATTCTTCTACCACAATATAATATAACAAAATGATGGCCAATTTCAAAAGATCCAACAATTCAATTGAAATAAATATACCAATTCAATTACTTGCAATATTCAAACAAGGTCTATTTTACGTTGATTACCAAATTAATGAGAACAGTTCATTCAACAATGAGGAGAGAGAATATGATCCTGTTAGGTTTTTGTTAGAAAAAATTAAAGTTATAAGATCCCTAGTTAGGGAAATAATAGCATAGTTATTAGAAGGGACAAATTAATAAATAGCTTGTAAATTGGTTAGGATTTTAGTTATAAATAGGAGTGGGTTGAGGGTGTGAAGTATTTTGTGGGATTTCCAAAATTGAGAAATTTGGGAGAGCCTAACCTTCTCAAAAGACTAATGATTATATTGTTATTTTCTTCTAAGATAGCATAATTCAAGATATTTCCATATTTGATTCTTCTTGAGTTCATTATGTGTTCTTGAGGTATTTCTTGGGAAGGATCCTAACACAAGTCCCACATTTCATCAAATGCTGTGTTAAATCACCATGGGGCGCAGCTCATTACCATATCTTGAAACTTGAATCAACGATTTGAGAAAAATTAATACAATAACGATTCAGTTATTTTATCAATAGTCTATTTTCCCACTTCTAAGATATTTTTAAAATTAACAAAAAAATAAAGATTTTGTTGGTTTTTTTGAGAAATTATTCTTTCTATTGTCTTTTCTTTAAAGATGTGTAGTCCTAGGCAAATTTTAAAAGCAAAAGGTAGTTGCCAAGGAAACTATACACATTGTTAGGAAGCTGTCTAATTTTTAGGAACTACGAAAGAAATCGCTATCAAACAGCCTTGTTCTCGAGCAAAATAAAACCAAAATTTCCTAAAAGCTTCTATTGTCCTAGGCAATTAATCATGTGAACAGTGACTAAGGTCGAACTTAGTACATCTATCTAGTTTTGGTATTTAACAAAACTCAATAAGGGAAGGATTATGTAAAATAAAAATATAACTGCAGAAAAAGTTAAAGAAAGATTAACATACATCACTGACGGCCTCGGCAGCAGCATCCACATCATGCTCGGCAAAAACATTCAGTTGTTGCATCACCTAAGAAAAAATGAAACAAAAAGCATTGCATTCTCACATGTTCTTATGTTTTTTCAATGTCATTAGAAAAATGAAACAGAGGGAATTAAGAGTTCAATGGAAGTCTAAATAAGTTAATCCATAGAAGGGAACTGCGTAAGATATATATATTTTCTCTTTGCTTCTTTTTTTGAGTAAAATTATATTATAATTTTCTAAAATTATAAAACCAAGTATCACCACTATACTAAGATTTCTCGAATACGCACCGAATAAGAAATTTTCACTCTTGTCTTAGCACAACTTTCTATGACTATAAAGAAGTTTCTGAGACCAAACGAGAACCAGAAAATAGCAATTCAAGCCACATGGTACAACACCCAGCCCATTTAATAGCACGAGAATATAACAAATGACTGCAGTTAAGATCTGGAAAGAAACAAGTAGGATGGAAAGAGTTCTCAGTACTTACCTTCTTTGCATCATCCGTTTTCAATGTTGGAACATGGTAAGTGACTGAGAAGGCATCACAAATACCAACTGAATCTAAAAAGCCAACTTCACTAGTTGTTCCAATTACCAGAAGCTTTTTACCCTACATATGTAGTTCAAATGATAAATAGATTAGTGACTATATTATAGAAGAGGGCCACAGTTGAAAAGCCAAAACATGAAAGCATGATTAGTACTTCTGTATTCCCACGGAATATAAACTTGACCCACAGTTTCAGGTGGCTATGTAAATCACTATCGTGTTCTAATGAGAACAAAATAGATGTGAATTAAAAACTTCAGGGTCAGAAAATTGACAGAAACCTTGGGAGGAAGTCGTTTGAGAAGAACCATCAGTGCTTGAGACATCAAATTTGAAAAACGAGGACCAATGGCAACATATTCCAGTAATCTGCAATCGAGCACTTAATGAAAAGAGGCTCATGGCGAGAATACTAATAAGTTAAAACTATGATGATTGTCGGCATTAGCAACAGTTACCTTTCAATGTCATCAAGAATGATAATGCTCAATGGAGACTTGTATGCATCCTCAAAAACCTATCAAACAGTGACACGTCATATAAGTCCCTTCAAATAGATTCCATGGGGCCATTGGCCAAAAACATAAAATAACTCTCACAGAACTTTCTGCAGACATAATTATCTAGCAGACATAAATTTGCTTCAGTATAAGCTTTGTTTAACATTGAGGTGAGAAACAAGCTAGCAGCCCTAGAAGCACAGACAAACCTTAACAATCTGTGCACATTTTGTGCTCTCAAGAAGACCAATCATTGATTCAGCTGATATCTGACCAACAAGAAAGGAAAAGAAAAAACAAAAAAGAAGAAGGATTAACCAACTGAAAACCAGATAATGAGACAGTACAGAAGGATGTAAATGCATGGACAGGAACAAAGATCTAAACACCAAATTACAATAACTTACAATTTTGACATATGGAAACTCACTGTCAATACCAACAGTAGCCGCCATCGCACTTTTGCCACTGTAGATGGAAGAGGTCTTAGCAAAAACTAACTAATTGAACTGTTAGAAATTAATAAGCTAGATACATCTTGTTCCACACATTAATAGATACATTTTTAGTTT
Source organism: Cucumis sativus (assembly GCF_000004075.3). Classification (NCBI taxonomy): domain Eukaryota; kingdom Viridiplantae; phylum Streptophyta; class Magnoliopsida; order Cucurbitales; family Cucurbitaceae; genus Cucumis; species Cucumis sativus. The sequence continues at coordinate 11,628,883 of NC_026655.2, read as the reverse complement.
CAAGATACATATGCATTTCTAGATACATGTAATTATTCAAGTACATGAATGGTATGTATTCATGTACTTCATTTATTTTGTGTCTTTTAGGAAGTGTCTCTTGAATACTATATATAGAGATCATTTCCTTCATTTGTATACAAGATAAAAGAATCAAATCAGTAGAAGCAAATTGAGTTTTAGAAAGTAAGTGAGTTTCAAGAGAACAACATTCTTCTCTTGTGTGTTATTGAGTTTTCTAAGAGAACAAATTTCTTCTCTTAAAAGTTTGTGAGATTTAGAGTAAATTTAGAGTGGGCTTGTCAACGCCTCCAACATGAACTTGTGTATAACAAAAGTTGCGTTTAAAAGAAAAACTTGATAACGCATACCTGCCACTTGGGCCTTCGAGAAGACAAGTAACAAGTGGACTTCCCTTGCTGACTTTAACTTGCTCTACAAGCAACATTGCCCTTTCATAAATGTGTTTATGTCGTCCACCACAATCCACCATACCATTAAGCCTACAAAGAACATAATAAATTACATTGATTTCAAAGAACATAATAACAAAAGATAGTTCGTAAAATAACCTGCATCTTTCAAGGTCATCTGTTGAAGCACCAAAAGCAGGAATAATTTCTTGGACTGCGTTCAGAAAGTCATCCATTGTAACCTTAATGTTCTCTTCATCAACTGGCTTCGTAAGATCATCAAGACTTAATTGTCTATTTAAGGCGTATGATACTGCACTTTTTACAACCCCTTCAATTTCAGCACCACTGTAGTTCTTTGTACGGGCAGCTGTCAAAATAAATTTTAATAACTCAGAAACCTTCAAAATTATGTTCCTCAGCAGCGTACATCATGTGGTCAAACAGGACAGGAGAAACATCACCAAAGCTTTGACATGATAACCCCCCTTGCCACTGTCACCTCCTACCTCAGTGTTTATAAAAAGGAAATCCACTCACATTTCACTATGCAAGATTCAAGGACTTCTCTTACAGAATTTTTTTAGTTCAACATTGTGGGAGGATCAAAGTATCAACCTTTAACATGATAATTGTTGCCTTTAAATGTTCAACTTTATAGTGAAAATGTCGATTTTTCCACTAAAAACTCAATAATGTATTAAAAAATAATGACGTGATAGGTAAAAATATTTCTTTCCTATTATCTGGCACCAAACTTTCTATTCCAGCCACACCACCATGGAAACCACAGTGCAACCCCGTCATTAACCTAACCTACTCGATCCATCCACATTGATCGGAAAATATTCACATTGCAATGTGACAAAGCAACAAACAGCCAATCGGTAATCATCACAGAACAAAACAGATCGTCCTCCCAGTCCTTACATATCTCTCAACAAGATCTAGACAGGTTGGCTTCATCATTTAATTCCCTTCAAAGAGACCCTAGTAACTTCAAATTCTTTAAGTTCACGGGTGTTGATGCAACACTCTGGCTAGAAAAACATAAGAAGAAGAATGGCTACTATGCTGAACTTACCCACCTCTACCACACTGGTCGGCGGACAAAAATTTTCATTCCTTCCAAAAACACGAACAAGGTTGGTTTTTTTTCTTCTCCTTAATCTCCGACTACAAGACAGCACCCATCACTCAAACCATCAACCCACCGATTTACAAATCAATTGTACAAACAAAACCCGTCCATCAAAGCCACCAATCCCAACTTCCTTTAGCAATTCTTCCTCCTATCTCCGAAGATTTGACTCACCCGATTCACACCTCATCTGAACATCAACAATCTCTTCATCCAAACCCAAACAACCAAACGGCCTCTACACAGCCCATCATCCCCTTGCCTGATTTGGCCTCCCTACTTGCCCAACATGGGCTCTGCACATGGGCATTCCCTCTCTTCCTCCTCCAAAAGCTACTAAAAGATCTCTCCACCACGATCAAACGTAATAAAATGCAAAGAGAACTACAGAACCTACATTCATCAATCCACTATGACAAATCATGGAATGTTTGGGGACTAAACTCTTGGAAAAGAACGTACCTTGGTCAAAAGATTGATTCAACAACACAACATAGACATTGTTTTTTATAGAAACTAAAATATCGGAAACTGACTCTTCCATTATCAAATCTATTTGGAGCTCAGCTTTTATTGGTTGGTCGGCGCTTGATGCAATTCAGTCCTTCTGGTGGTATTCTTATTTTATGGAGACCTCCTGAACACACAGTTCATGAAGTTGTTCATGGTATCTATACTCTATCTATCCATATTGAATTAGCTGATGGTTTCTCCTTCTGGTGCTCTCCGGTATATGGTCCCTATGACGATTGTTTTCATCTGGATTTTTGGAATGAACTTCATGATGTGGCTGGTTTGGGAGGAGAAAACTGGATTATTGGTGGGGACTTCAAAATGTTACTCGCTGGTCTTGGGAAAATCTCATAATCAGTCCATCTCAACTAGTATGTGTGAGTTCAACCATTGGATAAATAACTATCAATTGTGTGATATTCGGCTGAATAATTGGTCATTTACTTGGTCAAGTGGCGAACCTACCCAACATTCATCTTTGATTGATTGTTTTCTTCTCACAAATACTTGTATTGCAAAATTGGGGACCGTTAAAGTACAACGATTAGACCTTATAACATCAAACCATTTTCCTTTGTCTCTTGTTTCAGGTTATCTTGTTTGGAGTCGATGCCCCTTCCACTTTGAAAACTCTTGGCTACTGGAACAATCTTTTCGCCTATTAATTGAATCTTGGTAGAATAATAGTCCTGTGGAGACCAACCCTGGGCAGTGTTTGATCATGAAACTGAAGCGTTTGAAATTCTTTCTCCGTTCTTGGGCCCAAGCCAAACGTCAGTCTGTCTCTTCCTTTATCAGCACTCATTGCCCAACTAAGGGATCTAAACAAATTGGTGGATGTTGGTCAACTTAAGAATGAACGCCATATGCCTACTGAATAAATTGAAACCATGACGGTCCAGGAACATATATGTTGGCGACAGCGATGTAAACTTAAATGGCTTGCTGAAGGGGATCAAGACACTAGATTCTTCCATCGTGTTGTGGCAGCCCCAAAAAGGAAAAACACTATTACCGAAATCATTTCTATGGATGGTCATAGCTGCTAACAGGGGATGGTATTGAAACTCAATTTTGTCACTTCTTCTCTCGATTGTTCACCAAAAGACAGGATCGGTGTTTTCTCCAAATAAATTTTGAGTGAAGCCCCATCAGGAACATACAATCTCCTTGTCCTGATGGCTTCACCATGGAATTCTTCAAGTTTTTTCTGACCTAAGTTGAAACATGATATTATGAGCATGATATATGATTTCTTCTCTAGTGGTATTGTTAATGCTTCCCTGAGTGAGATGTACATTTGCCTTTAAACAAAGAGAATTCATGCAAAATCTGTCTAATTACCGCCTATTAGCCTCATCTCATGCGCCTATAAGATCATTGCTCGGGTATTGTCCAACAGGCTTAGGGTGGCTTTACCCTCCACCATTTTGCCTAACCAGCTTGCTTTCGTTGAGAACAGACAGATTTTGGATGCTTCTCTTGTGGAAAATGAAATGATTGCAAAGTGGTCTCAAAATAAAAAGGAAGAAGTGGTCCTTAAACTTGATCTAGAAAAAGCCTCTGACAAAGTGGACTGGTATTTTCTTGACACAATACTTCACATCAAATGCTTCGGCCCCTTGTGGCATATTTGGATTCGTGATTGCATCTCTAGTTCAAATTTTTCAGTCATCATTGTTGCTCGGCCATGGGGCAAGATTATTCCCTCTCGTGGAATCAAACAAGGCAATCCTCTTTCTCCTTTTTTATTTATTTATCTTGGTAGCTGACAGTCCCAGCCATCACATGGTCTATAGTCACTTGAAAGGCTTTACCAATTCTTATCCCGTAGGTGTTTCTGATTTTTCTCTGACTCATCTCCAATTTGCTTATGACACTCTGCTTTTCTCCTCTGTTGACCACGCACCTGAAAACACCTATTTAAGACTATTCAAATTTTTTAGCATGATGCAGGTCTATCTATTAACCTATCCAAAAGTGAGCCCATGGGTATCAACATTGCATATCCTCACTTAGAATGGATGATTAAAACTTTCGGTTGTAAACAGGGTCGTCAGCCTACCACGTATCTCGGCTTGCCTTTGGGTGGGAACTCTCTCTCAAATAGATACTGGCACCCATTGTTAAAAGGATTCAGCAGAAACTTCATAACTGGAAGTATGCTTTCATCTCTAAAAGGTGGCGGAAAACTCTTATTTAGGCTTCTCTATCCAGCCTTCCCATTTATTACTTATCCCTCTATTACACTCCTACTGATATAATTAGGGCCCTTGAAAAATTGATTCGTGATTTCTTCTGGGAACGGGCTCACGGCGTGATGTAAGAAGGCTAATTGGTAATTAGGTAATATTTTAGGTTAATTACCTTTTTACCCCAATTGTAATAGAAATCTATAAATAGGAGTCTTCTCCTCTTGTATGAAGCGTATTATTCATTCTAATAAAAAATCCATAATCTTGGTTCTTGGAGAGGATGGGATTTATGATGTGAACAGGGAGATCACACAACGGTCTAAACTGATGGGTGGTGTTCGTATTGGGAACCTTCAACACCATAATTAAGCCACTTAGCTAAATGGATTTGGTGTTTTATGCATGAAAAAGATGCTTTATGCGTAGCCTCATCGTGGCTAAATATTATTCCCCCACTTGCACATAGCCAAGTGTTGTTTGTGGTCACCCTATCCCTAAATCCCCATGGCAATTCATTCGTCAGACTACTGATCTGATGGCCAATCGTACCCGTATCCAAATTGGATTTGGTAGGACAATTTCTTCTGGGAAGGATTCCTAGCTCTCTTGTAGTGCTATCCGTATGGCTTTTCCATGGCTATTCAGACTTACTCGCTCCCCTGATATCATAATTGGGATTCAGAATTCTGAGATTTGCAACTTCTTTGAAATCTTAATAACTTGGAATCTAATGAGCGGGCTTCATTATCTCATCTACTATCTACTGTTCGTCCCCGCCTCTCACATGATTCTTAGATCTAGACTCTAGACCCTGCCTCCATGTTTACTGTTAAATCTCTTATGGATGATTTGATGGGATAATATAACCCCATACCAAAGGAGGTTTATTTTGCTATTTGAATGGATCATTTCCCAAAGAAAATTAAAATTTTACTTTGGGAACACAGTCTGGGTGCAATTAACACTGCTAATCATCTCCAACGACGCATGCCCTCTGTGTACACCTCCCCTTCGTGGTGCCACATGCGTCATAAACATACAGAATGGGCTGCACATCTCTTTATGCCTTGTCCTTTTAACTTGCAGTTTTGGTATACCACATTGCAAGCCTTTGGTTGGTCGACTGTCTTTTAATATAAAATGCTTGACAAACTCGCTTCCTTGTTGGCCGGTCATCCTTTTCATGGAACAAAGAAGACGATCTGGTTAGCTATAGTTCATGCTTTTTTCTGAACCTTGTAGGGAGAACGTAATAAACATCTTTTCAGAGATGATCCATCAAGTTTTGACCTATTTTTAGATTATTATACTCTTCTACTGCTTTGTAATTGTGCAAAACCAAGCCACCTTTTAATCATTTGAGTTGTTCTTACCTTGTTTCCAATTGGAAACTTCTATTGTAATCACCTTTAGGTGCTTGGCAATTTCCCCTTTTTACTTTGCAATAAAATGTTTCTAATCTAAAAAAATATTGAGTAGAAATTGGAATAATTTAATTAATCTTTATACAACTTGATGATCCATGTGAAACCTTTGGGATATTAGAAATAATTTTGTATATGAAATTAGATATAAAATTTAAAAACGGTGAACACTTTGGGAACCAAATTGTATATTTACCTTAAAAGAGGGGAAAAAAAGGTTAACTTACCAATTTCTTTGAGGTTCACATCAGGAGCAATAAAAGAATTTTCTTTCATTTTGTTAGTATGAATTTGAAGAATCTGTAAACGGCCATTCTCGTCTGGCAGGCTGATTTCAACCTGAACTTCCAAGCGACCTGGTCTGTAGAAGTTCATGTGCTCAACTATAGAATCATTAACAAAATGCTTCATGGAAAGAAAGAAGAAAAGCAGTAGAAAGAAACCTTAAAAGGGCTTCATCAAGCAAGTCCTTTCTGTTAGTCATGCCAATAAGTAGCACATTGTTTAATGATTCTACACCATCTATCTGCAAAGAAATTATGCTTCTTAGACATGATATCATCATTGCGATAGAGGAAATAAGTATAAAAGAAGTTCCACCAAATGTACCACAAATACTACTTTGCAACACAAAATTTACACAAACCTTCGTGAGTAACTGGTTGACAATGCTGTCATGAACTCCAGTTCCATCTCTAGTTGATCCCCTTGCCTGAACGCATGAATCAAAAAAGTGAAATGGGCAACTTTTGGCTCAAAACCTTATAATGTATAAACAAATACTAAAATGAAAGAGAAACAGGATTGTCAAATGGGTGAAATCCTGATTACAGTGTGTTCATTTACTATCCTAACGATTGAATTTGATTTATTCTTAGTTTCATCCTGAAAATAAAATTCAGAAGAAAATTTGATTCAATAATAGCCAACATCATGAGCCAGATCTTCATTCTAGCCAACTTAGCTTTTTAAACTATGAGAAGAGTCAAGAAGATCTAACAAATTTCACTTCGGACATTAATTTCTTTGTGAATCTTCAAAATAAAAGAAACAAAGCTATAATATACTCAAAGAAACCACATACCTTACAAATAGCATCAATTTCATCAAAAATTATGACATGCAACTCACTTTGGTCTCCTGTCTTGAGAAAAAGCCATCTTGGAATTAACAAAATTGAAATACGTTTGTTGAAATATCATAATAGCTATATCACCCCAATTACCGTGGGTCCTTTGATCATTCTCAGCATCAGCAAAAAGATCTCTCACATTCTTTTCGGTTTCACCAACGAACTTGCTCAACACTTCAGGGCCATTGACAATCTAAGAAGGTGGAGAAAAACATGTGGGTGAGAGCATGAGAGCAAATGAAACTTGGCTAGACCTCAATATGGTTTATGATAATTCACAGACTATGTAGAAGAAGTAGCATTCAGAGATCATAAAAGATTGACAATGTAAAGGTGTAATTATTACTAAAATTCCAGATGCAGGAAGAAAATTGCACATGCAAAATCAAGAATAAAATTGGCTGAAAAAATTTGGCCATAATGCCTTGGAGGTTTTAGTTCTTATTATCTGTTGCTTTTCATTTTGTCAAACCAGCAACAGTCAACTTCAATAAATAAGTCAGCTTTTCATCCCCGTACTACTAAAATTCAAGAGATCTTATGCATCTAAAGTGGAAATTGAAAAAGATTGTAAAAGAGAAAATAATTTGGATGCTAAACACAGATACTGATATGAGCCTATGATGCAAAAAATACATCAAACATATCAAAAGGTAGAGTTATATATTAACCTTCGGCTCTCTCCCATTCAACATTTTTCCAATTTGACGGGCAATAAGAGTTTTGCCAGTTCCAGGTGGCCCATAAAGCAGCATTCCTTTTACATGTTTAATGCCCAACCTATCGCAGGTATCTGATTAGAAAGCATGATAACAACAACAAAATGATTAATTATCATTATTAGATTCTTACTTGCTGGTCACATGAGGAGGAAAAACACGAGACGCAAAAGCTCTTCGAAATATATCAGCAAACTCCTCACTTAATCCTCCAATGCCAAGTGCTTGAAGATTAAATTCTTTTTGCCTAAAAATGTTACTACTAGCAGCTTCACGTTGATTAACGATCTGCAAAGTGCATGCATATGCATGTGATTAAAAAATTGCTCATCCAACAATACTGCACTCTATAGAGAATGATTATAGACTACTATCACATCAACATCATTAGGATTCTTCCTACACAAACAATAGTAAGCAAAGAAAAAATAGAAAACAAATGTGAGAGAAGCATGGAAAATTTCATTGTGAGAGCATTTAAGCCAACACATCAAAAGCAAGCACCAAGAAAGGTCCAGCCTACTACAATATATTCGACCTTTAGTCAGTAAAAACTATTGCAATCAAATATATCCATAATGAGGTTAGTCTAAGGTTAAACTAGACTCGTCATGATGTCACATCACATAGAAAGAAACTACTGATATTCGTATTTACATTTCTAGACTACAATCCTGTCTTGTTGTGTTAGAAAGAATTACTAAAGCCTGCAGATAAACTCCTATAAAATACAAAAATGCAGGATTGAAAACTTGAAGCTGCTTCATGGATCTAAACGCAGCTAAATTTAAAGAGAGCTACAAGTGTTGGTTGATTAACTAGCACAGGGTAAGGGATGAGAAGAAGAAGACGATAAGCTTACAACGAAATGGGTGCAGTATTCTGGAAAAAAAAGTACAAGGAAACAGATGAAATTTCCAGGCATCTACCTTTATTCCACTTCCATTTGATGTTTCAAACACAAAATAGGTATCCTTTGAAATCATCCCTCTTTCAACACTATTGGATGTATCTCGCCCTTCCACAACGGCTTGATTAACTGTGAAGATATAGTTAGTACCATGGAACTCGAAAGAAGCTCTCTGCCCTGCCGTCATTATCTGCATGCAAGCATAACCAGAAGGTATCATATAACCAGCAACCTTTGTCTAGAAGGTACCGTAACTAAACACCAAATTAGGAACCAAAGAAAACCTACATTCTAGTTAATCAATTTTGCTGTGGGGGACAAGATATCTGTTAATAAAGTACAAACATTTTTAAAATAACAGATTCATCAAAAAAAAATCTATAACTATCACTTATCAGGGGATGTTTCACATAACATCTGGAATGATATGTCATAAACATAGCACTGTAGAAAACTAATGAATTATAATATTGGGGCTAAGGTAAAGATAATACAATCTACAGAAACAAAAACAAAAAAGAGAAACAAGCAAACAATTAGAAATACGGGTACCAGGAAGAATACCAAGTAACAAGAGCATGCATATCAGTTAAGTTAGGCCTCAAAATTCTACCTGGTTGATAAATCTATTCCTCAATTGATTAGCCAAGAGAACAGCATCGACCTACAAAAATATAAAAAGGAATAAATCCTTGATAATTAATTGCTTGATGATATGCTTGGAAATTATCCCAAGACAGCCATAAATAGTTCAACTTTGACTTCATTCTGCATACCTGTTCACTTTTGGATCCCTTTTTAACAAACTCTAAGTCCAATCTAAGTAGCGCCAGGTTGAAATCATCTGGCGGGATAAATCTATGAAGAGATCATGTAAGTATTATGATTACTGAAATAGATACAAAGAATAAGTGTACGGTATAGACAAAGACCTTGCCACAGATATCTTGTCCCCAGTTGAAACTCTAGCATGACGACGTTGAATAGCATTTAAGGCAATATGGCCACTGCTTATGCTTCCATGAGCAGTAGTTATCAGTTAAGCCCACAAAAAAAGAAGAAAAAGAAAATGATAGATAATCCTCAACATAGAATACGCACGAAGTCTCACTTTTAACATAATATTAATGGAATCACCAGTCGCCAATTTCTATAAACACCCCTATATAGCATACTTGAGTAGATAAAAAATGCATTTACGAACAACATTGAACGAGCAGTACCACAAATGTCCAAATATTCATACAGAATCAAGTGGTTTGCTCAATGAACAATTAACAATCCCTAATAATATGGAAGTAGGACAGTTCATGGTCTCATACACTAAAAATTAGCCTAAAAAATTGCCCTCGAGACGAACTTGAAACCTCACCAAGCTAAGGATTATGCTCATCGAAAAGATGATGCAAAATGGCGAATTAGAAATAAAGAAAACGTAAAGTACAGCTAAAGAAAAGAACGGGTAAAATTAAAGTAATGAAAAGGATATGAGAGGGAGAGGACAAAGGAATCGCCAACCAAGGCAAGGAAGAGCTTAGTGCCAGGGACGGCATAGTTTTGAAGATCAGAAGCGGAGCAGTAAGCAAGATTAGTGACGGCAAGGTCCTGAGCCGGTGTATTAGTAACGATCATGGTGGCCGGAGCAGTTGACGAAAGGCCGAAGCGACCCGCCATTTTTTTGCGGCAAGGTGTTTAGATCTCTGCGATGAGGGTGGAAGAGAGAATCCGTGAATCTGAGGATTCCAAATTGTGGTATCGTAAATTTGAAGTAGTGCAAGAAAGAAATGAGAAGTTGTAAGAGAAAGCAGAAAAGGAAGGGAGAAAACGAGATCTGGAATGCTAACGGAATTGGAATTGGAAGGTGTGATGGTGTGAATGATGAAGAAACGTAGCGATGGAGAGAAATGGGGAGAAGTTGAAGATGGAACAAGTCGTGGAGAGATGGAAGATCTTGCAATGCAACAAAGGATGTAGAGAATAGAGACCAAAGCTTAGTAGTTAAGGCTTCGTTTTTTAAATTACCAGAACAAAACCTCCTAAGAATTTGGTGTTTTTTCTTCTTTTCTTTTTTGTGTGTAAAGAAAAGCTTTAGCTTTAAAATCAATAAAAGGGTAGAAAATTAACAATGTCCATCCACCATCCACATTTTCTCAAATATTTAAATTTTTCAAATTATGATTTTTTTAGTGCCATCACATATTCTATATTTTATTGAATAGTTTTTTTCTTTTCCAAAAAATTATTCAACTCTTCCACAAAATCTTTTACCAATTTCTTCAACTATTTTCTCTAAAGTACCATTTTTCTTTTTCTAATTCTTTCCGTTTTTAATCAATTCAACTATCCTATCATAACTTCAAACTGAACACCAAGAATTTAGAAAAAAGGAAAATATGTAGGAGAAACGATATGATTGATGAGAGGTGGAAGAATTGGTTGGGCAGAAGAAAGAGAGGGAGTGGCCGCGTTTGTGGTTGAGTAATGTGAAACAAGGTTTTGGGTTGAGGAATAGAAGAATTAGAAAAAGGAAAAATGGTAATTTACAAGAAATAGTTGGAAAAATTAGCAAAGAAGGTTTGAATAATTTTTTTGAAAAATAAAAAATAAATAAATAGGATTTGAAAAGATTATAGAACGTTGGTCTAATTGTCTGCCACCCAAAAAATCCAAAACAATCTATTAGTTGGAAATTTTTAATATTTTAGGGAATTCTCGGTCACGCAAAATTTTACTAGTTTTATGAGTTTTAAAAAAATGTGCTACTTTTGAAAACGAAAACTAAAAGTGTGTTACTTTTGTCAATTTTCCAATTTTATTAGAAGCATCAACGGAAAACTAAAATATTCTATATACTCTTTGTGTTTCTACATTGCATTTCTCTGTTTCTCACAAGAAGAAAAGAACTTGAGGAACTTTTCACATATTTTATACGTAATTTATAAATACATATCTCAATTCAGTCATCAAACACGTACATAGCATTATCGGTGTTCATGGTTCGTTCCAATATGGAGTTAAACATAAACAAATTGAATTGCTAATTTTTTAAAACTTTGTTTCCTACAATTCACAATTTTTTCTTATATTTTATATTTTCTAAAATACATTAATGGAATTTTTAAAAACTTTGTTTCCTAAAATTCACCCTCTCTTTTTACATTAATGTATTTTATATTTTCTAAATGGATTTGTACCTGGTAGCAAAGGAAACTTCCATATTATAGTCTATGTTACACATTTTTTCAATATGGCAAATATGACAACAAAATAAATAAAGATCTAAATCACTTTAATCTATTTTTTAAAATTTAACCTCTCCTTCTCAATTTGCCTTCTCTTTCCTACTCGTAGTTATTTTATAAAAAAATATTCCAGTGGTTGAGGATTGTAGCTTGCATAAAAGTGTGTGGTGGAGGATTGTCCCCTGGAAGGTAAAAAACACTCTTCCAACGAAAAACGTAACATAGGGTGGACATATGTGAGTGAGTATGCTAGACCTTCTTAATCACTTGATCCACACAGGAACCAGACCAATCCTAGTCCCCGCTACTTTAGGTGTCATTGTCTAATCAAGTATAACTTAGTCCTTCGGTCTTATTAGTGTTGATGAGAATAACCCCTGAATTCTGGATTCTAGCGCCACTGATTATTTAATTGGTTCCTCTGAACATTTTATGTCTTATATTGCATGTGTCGGCAACGAAACAATTAGAATTGCAGATGGATCCTTGACTCCCATTGCTGATAAGGGGAAGATTTCTCACTGTTTAGGGCTCTTCTTACATAATGTTTTTCATGCATGTGTCCATAATTTCTTATTTGCTTTCAAAAAGCAAGATTATTCATGAGTTAAACTGCAAAGCAATATTCTTACATGATTCTGTCTCTTTTGAGGACTTGAGCTTAGGGAAGATGATTGACACTGCCCGACATAGTGGGGGACTTTACCTCCTTGATTATGACACTTATTCTAGTAGCATTTCTAGGACCAATCTTTTATCTTCCTATTTTTCTACTTCTGAACAAAATTGTATGTTATGACATTTTCGTTTAGGTCATCCTAATTCCCAATATATGAAACATTTATTTCCTTATATTTCTCTAAAATTGATGTATCTAGGGTTTAGGGTTTAGGGCTCCTTGTGATGTATGTATTCGGGCTAAACAACATCAGATTTCTTTTCCTTCACCACCGTACAAACCAACCTACCCTTTCACTCTGATTGTGGTTAATTGAGGTGTTTGGTTAAATATTTTTAGTATATCTAAAGATAACTAACTAATGTATCTAATTTGAGCATTTAAATTACCAATTATGTGAAACTAAATCTAGCATCAATTAAGCATAATTAGTGTACATTGTTGTGGTTTCTAAAGAAGAACTCCAATGTATAAGTTAATGATTATTTAATATTATATGAAAATATATGTTGTATTTTTAAGTTTATTTCTCAAATCAATAGTGTATAAGCATATTTATTTTGAAATCGCAACATCTACTCCCGTTTCTCTTCATTCACAGGTCTATAATCAAGTTTAATGGACTAAATTTCTCTAATTGGTTCGAACAAGTCTGATTCCATCTTGAAGTTTTGGATCTTGATTTTATACTCTTAAGTGAGAAACCTACTGTACTTACTTCTACTACCAATGATGATGATATATTTTTCTATAAAGCTTGGGAAATATCAAATAGATTGAGCCCTAATGTTTATGCAAATGATTGTAGTAAACAATATCAAGTCCATAACTATAATACTGAAAATGTCAAGGATTTTATAAAATTTATGAAAAATATGATGAGAAAGCACATTGTTTTGACCCATTTGCTAAATTCCTAGAAAGACATGGTACATGTGCTTAATACATAATGCCAAGAACATCACAACAAAATGGTGTTGCAGAAAGGCATAATCGTACATTAATAAATATGGTTAGAAGCATGTTAATTAATTCGTCTTTACCTATGTCCTTGTGGATGTATGCATTAAGAACGGCTTAATATTTATTAAACAGGGTTCTAAGTAAGTCAGTTCCAAAGGCACCTTTTGAATTGGTGGACAAAAAGGAAACCTAGTTTAAGGCACCTGCATGTTTGAGGTTCTCAAACAAAAGTAAGAATTTATAATCCATACGAAAAGAAACTATATTCAAGAACAACCAATGGTTTCTTTATTGATTATCCAAAAAAACCAAAATGGTATAGATTTTATTGTCCTAACCATAGTATGTGAATAGTTGAAAATGAAAATCCAAGGTTCATTGAGATTGGCGTAATTAGTGGAAGTTTATGAAACCACGTAAAGTGGGAATTCAAGAAGTTAGGGTGGAAATTCCTTCATCTATAACTTCTTCTCAAGTTTTTGTTCCTGTAGTTGTTGAGTTTATGTTAACAATTCACAGGAAGAACAAATTAATGGTCAAACACCACATAATGATGTTATAACAAATGAACCTATAACTGAAGAACCACAAGAAACAAAGTTAGAAAGGTCTGTAAAGTAAAGAAGATCAACTATTTTCGATTATTATGTGGATTATTTGCAAAAGAGATAATTTTATTTAAGTATTAATAATGATCCAGTTTTATTTTCATAGGCTATCAAAGGAGATAATTATGCCAAATGGTTAGATGCCGTGAAAGAAGAGTTAAAAATCTATGAATGATAATAAAGTATGGGACTTTGCATAATTGCCTAAAGGAAGTAAATGAGTTGAGTGTAAATGAGTCTTTAATTAAGACCAAACGTGATTCAAATGATAAAATTGAACGACATAAGGCTAAACTTGTTGCCAAAAGTTATACTTAGAAGATGGCATTAACTACAAAGTGACCTTTTCTCTTATCTCGAAAAAGGACTCATTAAGAATTATTATAACTTTAGTAGCTCATTATTATTTCGAGTTTCATCAAATGGATGTGAAAACTGCATTTCTAAATGAGAATTTAGATGAAGAAGTGTTCATAGATCAACTAGAAAGTTTTATGGTTGAAAGAAAGGAATATATAATGTATAAATTAAAGAGGTCAATATATGGACTTAAACAAGCTTCAAACAATGGTATCGTAAGTTTAATGATAACATCACATCTTTTGGTTTTAAAGAAAAAATCATTGGTCGATGTATATACCTAAGAATTAGTGGGAGTAAGTTTATAATTCTTATTTTATATGCTTACTTACAAGAGAACTGATCATCTTGAGGTGATTGGATATTTAGATTCATATTTTGTCGGGTGTGTGGATACACAAAAATATACTTTTGGCTATTTGTTTCTATTAGCTCAAGGAGCAATTTCATAGGAAAGTTCAAAGCAATCTATCGTCGCTACATCCACTATGGAGGTTGAATTTGTAGCATGGTTTGAAGCTATATATAGTTTATGGTTTATGGTTATAGAACTTTATCTCAGGACTTGGAATTGTCGACAGTATTGTCAAGCTGCTGAGAATTTATTGTGATAATTCTGCAGCAATTTTCTTCTAAAAAAACAAGTATTTTAAAGGTGCTAAACATATGAAATTAAAATACTTTGCCGTTAAAGAGGAAGTTCATAAACAAAAGGTGTCAACCGAACACATTAGCATTAAACTTATGATTGCAAATCCACTTACTTAAGGATTGCCACCAAAGACATTCAATGATCATATTGAACGTATGAGCATTAGTAGATATCATTATCGAAATCACATTATGTTATTTAACACTTCGAGCTCATTTATTTATTGTTTCTAATTGTCCCATAGTTCTATTCTTATGATTAGTATATACATAAATGAATTAAGTGAATCAAATAGGACACCGTCTTTGATAAAGACACTTATTGTTGGACTGTTATTGTTTATCTTTATTGTAGATCATGTTAAATCAGGAACAATTTCAGTTATATATGGAATGGAATATGTTAATGCAATGATGTATGATCACCATGATTTTTTAGTAGTTTTTTTTACTTGACATGATGTATTATGAAGTTTAATTTTTTATTTATTTGCGCATTATGTTTATGACAATGAATGGTAAATAATGTCAACGAGCCAAGTGGTAGAATGTTAGATTTATTTTAAATATAATATTATTATTAAGGGATAGTTGCAAATTTAGCATTTAGATTCAAAATAATTAAGTATACAGCAACATTTTAAAAATTTTACAAATATAGCAAAATTTGTCAAATTCTATCAATGATATAAGTCTATCATCAATAGACCATGTTGCAAATATTGGTTTATCACTGATAGACCATACGAAGTCTATCAGCGATATAAGTCTATCAGTGATAATTTTGTTATATTTGTAATTTTTTTAAAAATATTGCTATATTCTTAATTATTATTTATAAACTGGTGATCAATTGCAATTTTTATCTATTATTAATGTGACCCATGTGCATTATATGCTATTTTATCTTTTTTGAGTCTATTATTTTAGGATAATTGTAATGGATGACCATTTGAAGAATAATAATTAAGGATATAGCAATATTTAAAAAAATTGCAAATATAGCAAAACTATCGCTGATAGACTTGTATCCGTGATAGACTCGTATGATCTATCAGTGACAGACCAATTTTTACAACATGATCTATCAGTGATAAGACTCTATCATTGATAGATTTTAACAAATTTTGCTATATTTGCAATTTTTTTTAAAATGTTGCTATATACTTAATTATTTTGAATTTAATTGCTAAATTTGCAACTATCCCATTATTTTATTAGGCTCATCAAATAAAAAAAGACAATGCTCTAATTAAACACCATGAGAGGTAGTGTCTATAAGTGGAACCTTAGAGATTGATCTCTCGCTGCCTCATTGAAGTAGCTAGTTCACTCTTCCGTCAAGAAACCTAATTAAGTTCTAAAGGAATGTCAAAACGTAATCCCTTAGAAGATCATTGGTGGATGAAAGTATGTTATTTATCTAACTAAATTTAATTTGTGAAAACCATTTAGTTCAAAGGATATTAACATTTATTATTTTATACAATGTTAAAGTTTTATTGTATAGTCATGAAAATAAAACTTACATAAATGGTATGTGATCGAACATGTAGAGTTGCATTGTTCCATAAATGAACATGTTTTTTAGAAAATAAATAACTTGAAGAATAGACGCGACTATTCGAATGATCATGAATAATCTATAAATACACATTTTACTCAAATTGTTTCAAAGTATTATTTTTCGTCATTATTTTACCCTCATAAAATATTACTTTTTTTTGTAAGCTTGTTCAAATTTGATTTATTTCCACGAAGTATAGTTTTCGAACCTTTGGAATGGGGTGGTTGTTTCTATAAGAAAGTTAATCTAATCATGAGAGACAATTACTCATAAAACATAGTCATAAATTGTGTTAAGAAAGAATGTGAATGGTGATTCGTTTTAGATTCTTTTTTAAATATCTAAATTTTTATTTTCTAATTTATTTTTATGATATTATTCATATAACAAGACCTTGGTTATGTCTAGATCAACGAAAACGGCCACTAAGCAGACCCGCAAAGATGCACGCAGGATTGGATGAGTGACCTGCAAGAACCACTTTGCGATCCAATCCTTAGCTCTACTTCATCCACGGCTAGCACACACATACCGTTAACAACCCTTTTCCCTACACTTTTCAAATATAAATTAAGACAAAGATAAAAATGCACGAAGTGGGAAATGCTGTACTAAAATAATAATGATAAGAAGAAGATCCACACGTCTGGTGTGGGGCGCCATTTTCCTTCAACTTTCCTAGAAAGGACGATAGAACTAAAAGAAAACAAAAACAAAAATGGGACGCTTATTTTTCTTTCATAGAAATGTTGACCACTTCAAGCCCAATTTGGTGACAACAAGTCAACATTTTAAAACCCCTTACAGAGTTTGTGAAGACCAAATTAGCCAAACAAACAAAACAGAGATCTCTAATTGATGGACGACTTTGAGCAAGTGCTGAATCTCTTCGATTCTTTTTGGTTCAAGCGTAAAATCTTCAACAAACACCCCTTTCCAAGCAAAGAAATCGCCGGAGCCGAGTCAAGGAGGAAACCTAGGGGAAGAAAAACGAGGGGGGCGGAAAATAGGAGCCAATTGGAGCTGGAATTTGAAGAGCTAAAAGGGTTCATGGATTTGGGATTTGTTTTCTCCGAGGAGGATAAAGGTTCGATCTTGGCGTCCATAGTTCCTGGATTGAATTGGCTAGGAAAAAGGGAAGAAGAAGAAGAAGAAGAACAAAAGTTGTGTGGTGAAATTTCTAGGCCTTATCTTTCAGAAGCTTGGGAGACTATGGAGGAAGAAGAGGAGGAGGAGGAGGAAGAAGAAAAGGTGGAATTGAAGAAGCCATTGATGATGAAATGGAGGTTTCCTTCTAATGAAATTCATATGAAAGTTAATCTCAAATGGTGGGCTCATGCTGTTGCTTCAACTATTAAATGACTCTACTCTAATTTTTTTTCTTCATACTTTTGTTAGGTATAACAGCGATTCAACCTCCAGTTTTTAGGGAGTAAGGTCATCTAATTTATTCTTCTATCTCGTTTTCTCAATTAAATTGTAAGTTGTTGGATTTTTTTTAATCTCAAAGTTTGGGATACTGAAAGCTAATGTGTAAATGTATATTCAGAAATTGCTTGGAGCTTCTTGCTTCTTTCTTACGATTCTGCTACTTGAACATGTGGTTTAACAATAATTCTGGAATTGTACAGAATTAACTAAAAAGGAGTTGTGATAAGGATAAAGTAGAACATGTATTATATTTCGACGAGCATACAGAATACTATTAATTGGTAGAAACAGAATCCAAGTCTTAGAAAGAAAAAGAATGATTAACTTTTTGTATTATCTTTTACATATAAAACGCGTTTTAGTTTTTCTTTTTCTTTTTCTTTTTTAATAATAACTATAATAACGTTGGTCACGTATAATTTTCATTTTTAAAAATATTTCATGATTGTTATGTCTTATTTGTTCTAAAAAGGGAGAAAGAAATATGTCTTGTTTGTACTAAATAGTCAAGACTTTTGTGACTTGTATACCATGGTTACCTTTGGGGTTGCAAACTTAGAGAACAAATCTCTTTACTCAACTGATTTATTGCACTCTGTTTCTTGAGATTCAATACTTAAATTTTGTCCATTTTATACTACTTGTCAATATTTGTATACTTAAACCTACCGATATTTTGTTCCAACCCCCACAAGTGTTTAAGAATGAATACTACATTATTAATTTTTCTCATTCACAGAGATTGATGACCATTTTATATCTCAAATTTGTATTTCATTCCTAGTTTCTAGGCCTAGTTTACAGACACATTTATAATTGTAGAAGTCAATAAGTGATTGATAACTCCTATCATTTAGCTTTGTTTAGGTGGTTGTTAGTTTATAGACTACCATTATGACTGACTAATATAATAGCCTTTTATCACGATCAAAAGTGTATAAGTGGAAGTGTTTTATTGTCACGCCTTACCCTACACGCATCCTGAACCTTGCTATGTGGCACACGATGGGACTTGAGCAGCCTTGGCGCTTCATGTGAATTGCCAGAATGCTCACTTGAGTCCTTATACTTAAACTTAAACTTTATCGAGCAACGAAAAAATTATTAAACTTCAAATAGAACTAATAAACAAATCATTTCTTATTACTTGAACCAAGTGTTCTACAATTACACTTTCCTTTCTTTTCGTACCAGAGTTAAACCTAAACTTAAACTTAAATCTAAACGTCTTGCTTAGTTCTCACAAAGTTGAGATGCATCTCTTTCAGTACAAAGGCTTCCAACAAAATAATTTCTTACTTACATAAGTTACAAAATAAAAGAACTTAGATTGCTTGTTCAGCTTCCACATGTAGCAACTCATCTTAGCGTTCCTTACTTGGCCAAAACACATAATCACCTAGGGAGGGAATGTTTGGAATTTTTTGTTCTAAAACTCGTAGTTTGTAATCATATTCTGTTCAATAAAGTTGTTATTGAAAAATTGAATATTATAATTGTAAATCCAATAAACTAAGTCCTGAGACTATTTCTGAGTAAACTTGAACTTTATGTGGAGAGATAAATGTGGATCAAGTTCGAGTATATAGCCTAAATAGTCTATAGTATATGAATAATGGTTGGACGCCTTATTTAGAGAAATTATGGGTGTGACCCGCTTTGTAGTAAGTACAAACGAAATGATCCTGAATCGTTCATGTGGAGACATGAAAGTGGGGGCATCCTATGTAAAGTGTTTACAAAAGACTGAACCATGAAATAGTCACCTTTTACGTTATAACACCGTTTACTGTTTAAAACTAACTATCTCCATTATTGATGACCTAGGTAAACTTAATCTTAATCATGAGCTAACTATGAACTCCTGTTCACACGAGATTATCTTTAGATCTGCATAGGTGAAGGTAGCTCATCAGCGTTGATCCAACAAGCCTCCCATTTTAGAGGTAAGATCGGGTGGATAGCTGAGGACATAGTATGCAAGACGGAATTCACTCCTACCCGTTTTAGGGTTAGTAGATAGGTTGTTCTCTTCCAAGTCTTGAACAAGGGGTCTCACCCTCTCATTGGCCCGAGAGGGATTAAGTTTATAAGTTGGACCTTAAACCAATTGTTTAATAGTGGATTAGTGAGACTTGCAAGATGTAGTCTTGGGGTAAAATGATGTTTTGACCCAACTAAGGTTACGAAAAACCACAAGATAAATTTATTGATTATGGTTTTATCAAATGGACGCAAATATATCTATAGTGAGGGGAGTGCAACTACGAGACTTTAGTGGAATAATCTGTTAGTTAACGAATGTTCATTAACTCGGTCTAAAAGAGTTTAGTCAATTAATCTTGAATCGTTGGAGCCTATGATCTATAGGTCCATTAGGTTTCCCTGCTAGCTCATATGGAATAAACTTATAACAGTGTGATGGAATAAGTCGAATTGTTCGAATTTAAAGAAGAGAGAGAAACCGACAAGTATATGTGATATAGCCGTCGGATTTCATATTAGAAATAGAGATTTATGTTTAAATGAGATTTAAATACTATGAATATGAATACAGATTCATACTAAGAAGCTCGAAATTGATGAAAATGGTCAAAGTTGTAAAAAGTCAAAATGTTGATTTTTTTACTTCGAAAAATCAAACTTTGATTGGCCTTATATTCAAATGTGATTTGAATTTTGAAAAAATGAACGTGGATTTATGCTCGGGAGGTCAAAACTAGTCAAAACAAACAAAATGGTAAAAAGTCAAAATATTGACTTGAAAGGTCAAATGACCCTTTTACCCTTGGACTAAGTTAGTGGAAAAATCCAACTTTTTGTTGGATAATCCCACGAACACCTAGTGGGATACGTGGCTACATGAGATGTAGACACCAAGCCCAATAAGTTCCACTTATTGTTAGTGGATTATTATGTGTTGAGATTTGACTAATTAATTACATGCAAAATTGCATGTAATTAGGTTATAAATAGGGTTTTTTTCATCTATGTTAAAAACTTTTGCCCTTTTCAAGTAATTTTGGAAATTACAAAATCATTACTCTCCAAAATCTCAACCAAAATTCTACCTTCCAATTTTCATACATCTCCCTTAGTTCCTTCAACTAATTGGTCCCACAACCTGGTTCTAAATCCGAAGATTAGCGGGTCATCTTTAGTGGTTGTCTTGGATTAAGTTCGTGAGGAGATATCAAGGATTTCAGAAAGCTTCAAAGGTATATTTTCTTCTAATTAGGGTCTTTTCAAGCATGTTTATCACTAAATAGTTTAGTTGCATATAGAGTAAAATTGATCAGTATTTTCCTCTGTGTTTGTATGCTTTCCATTATATGGTATCAGAGCATGCTAATTTTACTCAATTGCATATGATGGGTGTGTAATTTATTTGATAAGTTATGGTTGAACTAAAATGGATATATTATGATTTTGGGTGAATTGTAAAATCATAAACTTGTCATTTATTATGTTGAATAAGAAGTTTTGAGACCAATCACAAATTGCCACATCATTTATTAAGTTAATGATGAAAAATACAAATAATTAAATTTGAGACTAATTAAAATTGACATGTGCCCCAAATTAAAAAAAAATTGAAAAAGAAACATAAATTTGGCTATTCTAATAATGCCACATGTTTTCATCTTAATCGTTGGATTAAGTTAATCATTTTGGTTCAATTAAATATTATTTACTTGGACTAAGTTCAATTAAGCTAAAAAATAAGTTTAATTGAGCCCAAAAACTAAATATAACATAAATCCATATGGTTAAGCCCATGGGTCTGGTCCATCGATCAACCAGGTTTAAGCCCATAAAGCCCACTAATGAACTCTATAAATAGAAGAATTATTCTCATTTGTAGGGGTTGAAAATTTTTTACTCCAGAAGATCTAGAGAGAATTCTCCCAAGAGCAGACTCCCTAACTCCTGAAGTCGACCATCCTCGAAGATTGAAGCTCTTTGAAGATACAAACTTTTGGAAACTCCTGAAGTCGACCATCCTCGAAGATTGAAGCTTCTTTGAAGATACAAACTTTCTTCCAAGACTCCAACTTCAAGAACATCACGTGCTTCGCTTCCTCAAATCAAGCGTAAGTATTCAACCAACTTGAAAAACATCACGTGCTCCGCTTCTCCAAATCAAGCGTAGACGTTCAACAAACTCCAAGAACATCACGACAAGTCAACTTGATATCCTTGACTTATGATATCAAGGATCGTGTATCATAAGTCATTATAATTTGTTTTGATAAAAATGAAAAAGATATAGAAAAATGTAAAGGTATACATTAAACTCATAAAAGTGAAACAAATTAAACATTAAATAATCCTAAATATAAAATAACAAGAAACAAATAAAAATGGTTTAATCTGATTTAAAATTATAAAAAAGAAATAAGATAAAAAATAAGATTTTTTAAAAAAATATAACAAACCGACAAAATATTTCCACTATAGAACAATTTTGAAAACATAAAAGCACATAGGTCCACAATCGAAAATACAAAAAATGCCTCAATTAACACGCCATTAATCGGCCACATGCATGCATGTAATTCTTCTTCTAAACAATCATGATACACGATCTTATAGGAAATGATTCACGATTGTGTAGGTAGTACCAACACCAACCACATGTGTGCGTGTAATTCTTTTTATAGACGATCATGATATGCAATTGTGTAGGAAATTAAATAATACACGAATGTGTAGTTCTTTTTAATGATGAAAAATATGTTTCAAATCTAAATGATTGTGTTGACCATGCTAAACGATCACATGTTAAACGATTGTGTTGACTAGGTAAACGATCATTTAGACCATATCAAAGTGATATTTAAACGATATCGATATTTTGGAAGAGGAGTTGTATGAAAGAAAGAGAAGAGTTGAAAAAAGGAAGAAAAAAAAGAAAAAGAATAAAAATAGAAGAAAGGAAGAAAGAAAAAGAAAGAGAATAAAAATAGAAGAAATAAAATGTTGAAGATGAATTGAAGAAATGTAAAAGAGAAAATGAATAAATGACGAAGAAGAAGAAAGAGAAGCAACGAATCGTCTGCAATATCAACGACAAATCTAAGATTTATGAAAAATTTCTATAGACTCGTGAACTTTTTGATTTTGTTATCCGAACGGTAAATATGTTAGTGTTTTATTATATTTATAAAAATTAACAAAAAAAAATGCAAAGAAATATGATAATGCAAATTAAAGATTGAATAATTCTAGATATTGTAAAAAATGAGTTATATCAAAACAAAGATGATATAAAACTGAAAATTCGAAATTAAAAAATAGAGAGAATTTGAGTCTTGATTTTGTTAGATAGAAAATGTCACAAGTAAGGACGGTATTTCGATTGAATCAAAGTGTATTAAATCACATAATACAAAGAGTACAAAAATACAAAATATTTAAAGAAAGAAAGAAAGGGTTAGAGAATGGTTTGGTTTGTTATTGGGCCATTATAGCGTTGATGGGCCAGAGTGATGCATCCCCCTTTTGCCAGCTTCTATTGAATCCCAAATTGGAAGGCCGAAGTCCCCTTCAGATTTATTACTGTTTCTGCTTCCTCTTCATCAATTTTCCGTTTCGAACAAATCACGATTCACATTCATTACTGCTCATTGCTGTTCCCTTTCCATTATCCCACCAAACTGATGAGCGTTGACGAAGCTGCTTCTTCTTCTTCCTCCTCCTCCTCCTCCTCCTCCTCATTTCCATCCCTACCCTCTCCTCTCTTTTCAGGTATTTCCATTCACTTTTTTTCTCCTCTTTCACCCTTCACTTCCTCTTCCCTGCTCTGATCACTACAAATTTATTTCAAATTTCAGCACCAGCTTCTCCCATTGCTTTTACTCCGCCAGATTCCACCTTCATTTCCTCCAAATCTAACACCCCTTTTTTCCCCCCCTCTCATTTCTCAAGAACTAGTAAGATTGGAGTTTTGGGTTCTTTTTATTTCTTGTTTATTTCTTGTTCTCTGACTTTTGCTTTCTGCGAGTCTGGCTTTTGGTTGATATTGGGAGGGAAAGATTGTTGTTGGTTTCAAATGGAGTAATTGATTTATGGAAATATCTTTTGATTTTGTGCTCGATTTTGGGTGTGAACTTTCTGTCCCCTTTATTGATTGTGCTGTTCTACTCCAACCTTATTATGATTTACGGGTTTCGGTGCCATTCTCAGGACTCCTCTTTATTTTCTTTTACTTTTTTTGTCTCTCATATATTCTTGAATTCGATTTCTTCATTGTAGATAGGGGAGAGTTGCATCTTTAGGTGGAATTTGACTTCCTGAAGGATCCAAATTTCAGAAGGTAATTTCTAAGCTAGTCTGGTTTTATAGAGTTCTATTGGGGCTTGGCCGATGGCTTTTTATCCAAAGGAGTACTTGAGGATTATCTTTTCAAGACTGTTTTAGTTGGAGATTTAGCTTGCGGAGTAATTGAGACTTTTTTTTTTCAAGATTTGCTAGAGACTACCCTAATTTGAAGTCAACCACCTGAACTATCTTTTATTAATGTTTAGTTCTTTCAGAAACATTGTTAAACGGACCAAAAGTCTTAGTTCATCGGAGTCTAAGATCATTATTCTTTTTGAGAATTCTTGCAAAGCAAGCTTTTTAGCTGGGAATATTGGAGATGGTAGTGATCCAATCAAGATGAATGTTGAATCAGAACCTGCAACTGAATGGGAGAGTTTACTTGAACCTTTTGATCTCACAAAGCTTAGGAAGTCTCACATTCTAATTACTCCTGTTCAACTTTGTAAACTGCTTGAGCTCCCACTTGATGTTCCCACATTGTTGGAAATATTTGAACGGGTGGGTGGCCAGAAGGGCTATTGCCATACATTTGATGTATACTATGTGTTTATAAATAAGCTTGGGGCAATTGGAAAGTTCAAGCTTATAGATAAACTTTTAATGCAGATGAAAGAAGAAGGGATTGTTTTTCGAGAGTCCATTTTCATGATAATTATGAAACATTATGGAAAAGCTGGACAACCTGGACAAGCAATTAGATTGCTCCTAGATATGAGGGCTGTCTATTTATGTGAACCAACTTTCAAATCTTATGATTTAGTTTTGGAAATACTTGTGACCGGTAATTGCCCACAAGTTGCTACAAATGTTTTCTATGACATGTTGAGTAAGGGTGTCTCTCCCACTGTTTTTACTTTTGGCATTGTGATGAAAGCTCTCTGTATGTTTAATGAGGTTGATTCTGCATGCTCACTCCTTAGAGATATGACAAAGCATGGATGTGTACCCAATTCTATTGTTTATCAAACTTTAATACATGCACTATCCCAAAAAAACCAAGTTAGTGAAGCCTTAAAGCTTTTGGAAGAAATGTTTGTTATGGGATGCATGCCTGATGTTCAAACTTTCAATGATGTTATTCATGGCCTCTGCAAGGTTAATAAAATTCATGATGCAACAAAATTGGTTGATCGAATGCTTCTTCGAGGTTTTTACCCAGACAATATGACGTATGGTTTTCTGTTGCATGGTCTATGTAGGATTGGAAAACTCAATGAAGCAAGAAAAATATTGATCAAAATCCCTTGTCCAAACAATGCAATCCTCAATACTTTAATCAATGGGTACGTTATGAGTGGACAGCTTAAGGAAGCTCAAAGTTTTCTTAATGAGACTATGATAAATTTTGGTTTTCAGCCTGATATTTTTACATACAACATCTTGATGCATGGTCTCTGCAAAGAGGGGAGTCTTAGTTTTGCTCGTGATTTGGTCAATGAGATGTCGAGGAGGGGTTGTGAGCCGAATGTGATCACATACGCGATACTGGTTAATGGGCTTTGTAAAGCAGGGCTTCTTGAAGAAGCTGGACTTGTTTTACATGAGATGTCAGCAAGGGGATTGACTATAAATTCAGTTATATACAATTGCTTGATATGTGCTCTATGTAGGAAAGAGAAGGTTCATGTTGCTTTAAATCTGTTGAGTGAAATGTGCACGAAAGGGTGCAAGCCTGACTTGTTTACGTATAATTCTCTAATCTATGGATTGTGCAAGGTTGATAGGATTGATGAGGCCTTCAGGTTGTTTCATAATATGTTATTGGATGGTGCAGTTGCCAACAATGTGACTTACAATACACTGATTCATGCACTTTTAAGGAGGGGTGCATTCCAAAAAGCACTCACACTTGTTAATGATATGTTATTTAGAGGATGCACTCTTGATAAGATTACTTACAATGGTCTGATTAAAGCATTTTGCAAAGTTGGTAATATTGAAAAAGGATTGGAACTATATGAGCAAATGATAATGGATGGACTTGGTGCTGATACTATATCGTGTAATATTATGATCAATGGGCTCTGTAAAGTTGGAAAAGTGGACAACGCATTTGAATTTCTAAGAGATGCAATCAATCGAGGTTTTGTGCCTGACATAGTTACTTATAACAGTGTTTTAAATGGACTTTGTAAGGTTGGACGCATCAAGGAAGCTTTAAATCTATTTGATAGATTACAAGTTGAAGGTGTTCGCCCCGATGCTTTTACCTATAACACTTTTATCAGTTGGCAGTGTAAAGAAGGCATGGTGAATGATGCTTGTTTATTTTTTTATAGAGGCATAGAAAATGGTTTTGTACCCAGTAATCTTACTTGGAATGTGTTGGTCTATACTTTGTTAAAACAAAGTAACCAGGAGAATAATTTTTTTGTGTTAGACGAGTTATGGTGATAAGATGTACTTGTGAAATAATTTTTCACTTTAGATATTTCAGTTTCTTCTTGTGAAGCATACATTTTGCAGAAATTTTAAAAATGTTAGTAGTTTAGCGAATTGGTGGCACCCTGAGAAACAAAATGGAGAATCATGAGGCTTAATTTCTTGTCGCTTGATTGAATAAGTTTTGTGCATGTTCATACCTCATTCAAATAGGCTTGATTGAGTTTCTTACTTCACTGTTTTGCTCATGTGCTGGTTCGTTTGCATATATTATGGTTTGATAAGTTAATGTGTTTACTTGGTGTGGTTACTTTTGTTTACCTTTTTTTTTCTTTTTTAAATGCAAGAAACAACAGAAACTTTTCAACACAAAGCTCTTCTGATTAACAGAAAGATTAGAATTGCACCTTGAGCACCAATCATTACATTTTTACATGATCTTGAAGAGGATTTGCGACATAGATTCTTCTATTTATTTTCCACTTCAATTACCATAACAAGAAAAAACTATTCTTAAATGATCACAAGATCTTCCCCTCCTTTTAAAAAATGATAACTAAGAACATAAAGGATGTGGGTGATACTATTGGTTGGAAAAGCTATTGAAAGGAAAGGGGGATTCTTTTCTCACATGTTGCCACAAAAAACGAGCAAGTAGGGGAAAAATCTGATATTGTGGTTGTGCTTTGTTGTCTTCTTTGCTCAATTGCTTATTGATTCATAATGAGAGATCTCCTTAAAAACCCTGACTCGATGCCACATGAAATTGTGTAAATTAATATCTGTGGTTTGGTTGTAAAGAGACTGCAATTGTCGCAAGTTGTTTATCATTTATTTATTTATTTTTTATTATTTTCTTTGCTTTTGTGCATATGGCAACGTTTCACTTGAGCAAGTCATTCTTTGCTGATGTGAAAATCTTTGTTGTTTCGACTCTCTAAAACCACTTTCCAAGTTGATATTCATTATCAAGAGTCAGCCTAGTGCCTTCTATCAACTTAGACTGCAGAAAATAATAATTATAAATTTTTCTTATCTATGTTGGGTGATATTCGTTATATTTTCAGTTTATATTGGTTTATGGATGATAAAATTGGGTTGGTGGTCCACTGGCCACGTGCAAATGTATCACAGAATTGAATTTGAACTTGCTTGGAGCTAGTATCAATATACGTAGATTGGTCCATCGGATGATGTGCAATATACTTAGCATCAGCATAATTTAATTATTTAAAAATGTTGTGATGCAGTTACTCATCTGTCCTAGAAATTGGATGGTTGATACACCTGGCTACTTAGCATCATGATGTTGATTATTAAAGGCATTACCGTTTCTGTGTCTATACTTTTATGAAAATGATTATTTTGACAATTATCATCCTTATCGTCATCTAGTTTCTTAGTGTAATACCTTTCATTATTGTATTACTGTTTGTTATCAAATGTTCAGAGTTGTAATTTGCTTCTGTTAAAATGTTGCAACAATTTACTGTGCATACTTTCTTCTCACGCTATCTTCCGAAAGAAATAGCAGCACCCATCAAAATTATTTCCTCTCCTACGTCTTTAGATTTTTTGGTTAATTGTACTTTTGTTTTAGATATAAATTTCTCCGTACATTTGTTTTGGTTCTTGGAATGGCCAGGCTGGGTTCGATATTGAGAAAGCACCAGAATTTTTTACTCGATCTGTTGAAGCTAAGGCGGATTGACACAAGATTATATTCTATTTCCCTTTTTGTTTCCTTCTCACTTCACCAGCTATTAGCTTCAGAATATTGGTACTCTCAGATTCTTTCCTTACTCCATCAAGTAAGTACTCACACAATATCTCTGGCATATTTTATACCTTTCCTTCCTTTCAAGTTTCCTCTGTCTCTTATATTCCTGAATTCTATTTCTTTGATTCTGAGTAGGGAAGAATTGCATCCTTAGGTGGAATCGACTTGCTGAAGGACCCAGAATTCAGAAGGTATTTTGAAACTATTATGGTTCTATAGAGTTCTGTGAGGCTTGGGCAATGGCTTTTTATTCCGAGGAGGAAAAAACTGAAGATTATCTTTTCAAGATTGTTTTAATTGGTGATTCAGCCGTGGGAAAATCAAATTTGCTCGCTAGATTTGCTAGAGATGAATTTTACCCTAATTCCAAGTCAACCATTGGAGTGGAGTTCCAGACCCAAAAGATAGAAATAAATGGAAAGGAAATCAAAGCTCAGATATGGGATACAGCTGGTCAAGAGCGATTTAGGGCCGTTACATCTGCATATTATAGAGGAGCTGTTGGAGCTCTCCTCGTATATGACATTAGTAGGCGTCAGACCTTTGACAGCATTGGAAGATGGCTGAATGAACTTCACAGTGAGTATTACAAAGATGTTATCTGATGTTTCTTGATAATAAAATCTCCAATACTAAATTGTCATGCCTTTTTATTTGATTCTTGTTCAAGTTATTGAACTGGTTTACTTCTCATTATTCTGTCATTTGTATTACCGTTTCCTTTTTGTGAATGTGGTGTAGATAGTATCTTATGATGAAAAAAATTAAGAAACAGTAATTTCCTTTCTGCATGAGTGTTGGAACTTTTAGAAGGCTTCAAAGATTTTTATTCTATAATTTGCCTTCACCAGATCGTATTCTGGAAACAGTAGAATTTTCAACAAGGAAGAAAGTCTTAAGTAATGAAGGGTCATAAGTTCGAATTTCCTCGAGAGCTGCATCTGAATTGGAAATGTAAAACAAAAGGAGAAAAAAACATTATGTAAAGTTTCTTGGTTGTAACTATATCGTTACAGTGTTGAGTGAACACTGTTAAAGGCTCAAGCATTTGCCAATTTTTTTGTTTGATGTTTCTCTATGCCTAACTTCTTGGATCAGTTTATCTCTTAGTTTCTTAAGGGACTCTCTCTAAGTTTCTTGTGGTTCTCAGTTGAAGGGTTTCATCTTTTTGGCCTGTGTTCTTCGGTTGTTGGGTTTGTCTCCTTTTTTTTCTTTTTTTTTTTTGTATTTGAAGATGTATTTTGGAGCAATATTTTCTTTTTATCATATAATTTTTTTGGGGAAAAATGCCTTTTTGGTCTAGTTTTTATTTAGACCCTAAATATTAAAATGTTATGCATTTAGTCCTTAGATTTTGATTTTGGTTTCAGTTTAGTTCCTAAGTATCAAAATTACAATTTGAAACCTAGCCACCTAGGGGACTAAATTGAAATCAAACTCAAATCTTAGGATTAAATAGTAACATCACTCAAATCTTATGATTAAATACGTAACCTCACTGATATCTTATGATTAAATATGTAACATTTTGAAACCTAGGGATTAACTAGAAGTTAGACCCAAAACTCAGAAACTAAAAGACATTTTCCCCAAATTTTTGTTCTTTTTTGTTTTCCTTTAAATTAAAAGGGCTCAAGAAATAGGTTGCATCTGTGCCTTTTTTTATGACCTAAAAGGACTGATTGGGTAAATCTTTGATTGAACAGCTCATTCTGACATGAACGTAGTAACCATACTGGTTGGCAACAAGTCTGATCTCAAGGATGCTAGAGAAGTACCAACTGCTGAAGGCAAGTCTTTGGCAGAAGCTCAGGGTCTGTTTTTTATAGAAACCTCAGCCCTCGATTCTTCGAATGTGACAAACGCATTTCAGACAGTCGTGAAAGAGATCTACAACATATTGAGCCGAAAAGTAATGATATCTCAAGAGCTTAAGAAGCAGGATGTGAGCTGGATGGAGAATGGAAAGACTACTGTAGTTATACAGGGAGAGGACCAAGTAGAAGGAGAGCCCAAAAAAGGTGGGTGCTGCTCATCCTAGTAATTTACATATTGGAATCTGTTCTTTCATTTATTCTGCTCATTATATAGCATCATTTGCTTAACAACTTCCACATGTATCTTCTTCTCCATCTTGTTGAGTTTTCTTCAGTCGATGAATCTGCTCTCTCTATGTTTTTTCTTCTGCAATTCTGGGTAACATTTGATTTGATGCGTTCTCGCATGACTGATGGATTAGAGAAACATGGGGGGAATTGAAAAATGTAAATGTGACCTGAAAGGGTTTAATTTTCAAAAGTAATATTTTTTACCTCTGTTCAAATTTATGCTCAAAATCCTGTCTGAGCTTCTAAAGAATATCATTCCAACATCATCATTGTATGGTTCATTATTCTCAAACTTTTATCTTATGTCGTCCTCTGAAGAATATTCATTGTAGTACTTGAAAGCAAGTATAAGTTATTAGATTGATACGA
The DNA here is from genome assembly GCF_000004075.3 of Cucumis sativus. Lineage (NCBI taxonomy): Eukaryota > Viridiplantae > Streptophyta > Magnoliopsida > Cucurbitales > Cucurbitaceae > Cucumis > Cucumis sativus. The sequence continues at coordinate 11,597,969 of NC_026655.2, read as the reverse complement.
TTTGGTAAAGGAATCAGGTCTTCCAATGACTACTGTTGTCTGGTTAAGAGTTTAGATATCAGTTTAATTTGATATATCAAACTAAATGAATGCATATTTGTGATCATGGTTGGGTTGTGAACTTGTTTATTTACTTCTATGGACGACATGGGTTGGGTTGATGAATGCTACTCGACCCTTTGACCCCAACCTCACTCGTTTGGCATTAGAATTTCAACGGAAATGATTTCAAATGACAATTTTAAATGCAAGAATGATTTCAAATTATTACTTGTGTTTGGCACATAACTTATTTGAAAAAGTGTGACATCTAACCTTTTTGTCCTTATATTTTTTATAATTGGGTATTTTAAAAAATATAACAAAGTGACAAAATATTTATGTTGTATAAAACAATTTTGAAAAAGGAAAAAAGTTTGTAAGCTCACGGTGATTTTTTTTAAAATTATCTCGATTAATTAGCATTAAGAATATAGTTGGGAAACCATTGTTCAGGGCCCGTTTGGTCACTCTGTTCCATGTTTTTGTTTTCACTTTTTTTAAAGAAAAAACGGAGGTATTTGGATACGTTCTCCGTTTCTCGTTCTAAAAGAAAGTAGAAACGTTTTTCTTTTTATTCCTTTTTCTCCATTCTTTTTATCGATTTCCTTTTTCTTTTGCTCAATTCTTTTGATTGGTTTTATTTTTCATTTTTTTCAATTCTTTTTCTATTTCATTTTCCTTTTCCTCTTGTGGAAGACCTTTCTCTTCCTCTTATAATCTTCTTCCTCAAATAATCATTCCCCAAATAACCACTTTCCACATGGTTTCCTTTTTCTTCCTCTTATCTCCATCATCTTCCCAAATGACCATACTCTTCCTCTTTCTCTCATCGTTTTCATTGTCTTCCTCTTCGCCTCACATCATCTTCCTTTACACGATGCATTCCTCTTTGCTGAATTTTGGTTCTCCTCTTCCTCTTTGCTTGAATTGTGTTTTTGCTGTGGATTTCGCCTAATTTATGAGTTTTTACTAGATTTTTGTTTTAGCCGTGAGTTTGTCTTCCTCTCACCGACTTTGTCCTTCATATCTCAATCTTCATCTCAGTTTCTATAAGATTACAAGAAGATCTTATTTTCTAAGTTTGATATATTTTTTTTAATGTTTAATGGAGGACATATTTTTGTTTGATGTTTAATTGAATTAAATGTGAATAAAATAAAAAATAAATCTCAAATAAAATCAAGAAACAAGAAACAATTAACAAACACATTTTCTGTTTCTGTTTCTTTTTTTTCAAGAAATAAGAAATAGAAACAATTATCAAACACATTCCTCTTTCTTGTTCTAAAAAAAGAAGGAACAGAAAACCGGGAACAAAGAACAAGGAACAAGAAACAGGGAATGAGAACGTTACCAAACCGGTCCTTAGTATTTAGGGTTTAGATTTGATATCTTTAGAAAGTGATCATTTAGTATTTGGGGTTTAGATTTGGCTATTATTTCCTACACGATCGTTTATGTTTGGGTTGATCGTTTAGATTTGGATCCAAATCTGAACGATTTTTTAAATAATTTTTTAATACATGATCGTTTAAACTTAGATATGGGTTGTCAAATCTCAAAGATTTTTTTTCAAGATTTTTTGGAAAATCATCGTTTATATTTGGTACACGATCATTTAGATTTGTTCATTCAAATGTGGTGCACGATCCTTTATATTTGGTGCACAATCGTTTAGATATGATCTCAAATTTAAACAATTTTTTTTTAAAGATCTATCATTTAAATTTGTCTATTTTTGTACTTGATCGTTTAGATTTGGCTATCCAAACAACCAAATAACCGTTTGAATTTTTTTTTAAATAAGATCTTTTATATTCGGTATACGATCTTGAACCAAATAATAAGTTGAAAAAATTGAAGAGAAAAAGACGATGGAAAGAAGAAAAAAAATCGCAGAAAGAAAGAGGAGAAGAAAGAATGAAAAGGAAGAGCAAACTTGGAATATTTTTTAAAAAATGACGAGCTCAATCAATTTTTTCCTTTTGTGACACACCGTAAATATTTTGTGAGTTTGTTATACTTATAAAAATTAATCTATTATAAATTACTTTTGTATCAAATAATGGTACTAATTGTATAAATCCATTTTAAATTGTGTTATTTTCAAATACGATAAAAATGAATTAAAATATTTACAAAATATAGCAAAATATTATTATATATATGTGTGATTGATTCAAATAGACTACTATATGTTTCTATCTGATTCGATCACATATAGATCGTGATATTTTGCTATATTTATAAATATTTTAAAAAATTGGTTTTAAATTTTGCTTTATTTACCTTTTCCTCTTTCGATGTCTCAAGAAGATATTTATCTATAAATGTTGTCCAGCTTATTGTATATATCTTTTTATCACTCACAGTTTCTATTTCTTTATCGTTCACAAAAATTGAAAAATTCACAATTAAAATTAATTGTCCAAATCAAGTCTAGCAACAAAAGTTTATATGACAAATAATAATAATAAAAAAAGATACATACCAATATTAAGTTCTAGTTGTTGAACAGAGACAACGCTTCAACTAATCCTCACCAAGTTTTTGGCTCCGTTGCCAGAGAATTGGTATTTCAAATATTAGAGTAGAGTTTTACTTTGATTTTGGGCAAAGCATTTGACCTTGGTGAATCACGCATTCAGTCGAAGATCACGTAAAGAGGTTCAAGGTATCAGAGTAATTTGTGATTGCTTGAACCCACCCCAGGATCAGTGTATCTTTCGGTAAGTAGTCAGGACGAGTCTCAATGTATGCGTTCAATCGCAAATGAAGATAAGAACTTCCATGTGGGCTTCAAAGAAGGTGTCCGTGCGTAAAGCTGATGAAATTTGTATTTCATCTAGTCATACGATAAGAACTAAGAAAGATCATTTGAACATTGCGATGAATGATGAAGAGTAGAGACTTATTGCAATAAACAATCAGGATGTAGAGAGTTATGATGGAAATGATCTACGAAGTTCAGGAATGATGCGGTCAGAAAAGCTATGCGGAGCAGAAGCGATGATATCACAATCCTTCCTCGCCAAAGAACCTGAACGCATGAATGCATTTGTAATGTATAATTTTTCCATCTTTACTAAGGACTGTATCCCTATATTTTTGTATATACTCATACTGGTATACCTTTGTAATTATTCTTATACTTGTAAATTAGTTTTGTATTTTCTTCATCTAACACCAAAGATTGCATGTTAAATCACAAAATTATTGACTCATAGGATAAGATAAATGCGATAAATCCAGTCTATGAGAAAGGTCGAGTAAAAACAAATCGAGCATTCTGAACTTCTTGTACGACATGGTTGATTTTACATTTCATTGGGAAGCGTTAGGGTTTTTAGGGAGTATGAAACGTCTCATCGCCCTTTAAAGTTCTTAAAGTTCCAAGGAGCAATGGATATGTTGTACCTCGGGCCATGAGTTGCTTGTCAGGATTATCATGCCACATTTTATACGACAAGACTTTAATCGTGAAGTAACCAACCCTTTAACCCTAGTTAAGACTGTTTATTTAAACTATAGCGAAACCTTAAACTTTAACCACTAGCTTAACAAATTTCTCTACTACACATCAAGATATATGTTGCTCAATCATCATTATGTTTAAGTCGTTTCTCTCCCTTCCCTCTCAAGTGGTAAGCACTCGCTCTTAAAATATCCTGTACATGAGTAAATATTCTCATTTTAGTGGATGTGTATGGGAAGAGAAGGGGAGATACGCTTAAACTATTGATGAACCGCAGAGTAAGAAGCTTTCAGAGGACTTTTAATTGGCTTAACAATTCAAGCAGTTTTTCAATCATAACTACTTTGAATTGTATTTCTCTCTCTTTTCCTTGCTTCATGTGGTCCGTTATGAATAACAGTCCTCCTTGGTTTGTAATTTCTTTTCTCACCATTAGTTTAAATTGTATTTTTCTTCTTTCCTTTTTCCCGGACGTGGTTACCCAAGCAAGCCAATCCAACACACTAGTTGAACATCTTCAATTTTGGTGGACTTGTATGGGAATAAGAAAAGAGAAAAATACAAATCAATAACCACACAACGAGTTACCAATCCATACAACAATCATAATTGCAAGCTCATTCTAAGACTTGAGAATCTCCCCTCATTGACCTAAGATTCGCTCTCGCCAGTATCACGTGAGTTATCTGGAATATCCAACACCGTCTTGCCACATTCACATTTTTAGATCTGGGAGTTACATTCCACCAGCGTCTCATCAACGTCTTTCTCACGGTGAGCCCTACAACGACATACACTGTAATCGTTTCACAAGAAGCCCATCCCTAGACTTGAAAATCTTCCCTCACTTAGACTTGGGATTTGCTCTCACCAGTATCACATGAGTTACCTATGGTATCCAACAGTGTCTTCCCTCATTTCTTTTTAATTCTTCTTAAACATCTCTTGGAGAGAGTCCATGATCTAACGTGCAATGACCATGGTCTCATGTTTCTTGCTTAGTATGTCAAACATACTAGACACGAGATAGACGCGAACCTTGTTATTGGCCTTTGTCCAACGGTTATATGCATCTCTGACATTCTGAGATGCATTTCGAGCAGGGGAATGAGGACATTCCTCCATTAAGACGAAGCGTAGATCATTATTAACCAGAATCTTATTCAGGTTTGACTTCCACGTCACATAATTTTTATTGATTAATTTATCATTTTTAAGCAGTTGAAAAATTGAAAAAGACACGCTGAAACAATCAATTGGTCATATTATTTATCTTTGTCTTAACCCATCAAAATAATCCAATCAATTCAGCAAAAACAAGCAATCATAGAACTCTAATCAAACAAATGATTTAGTTTTTGCAACGATACTTCAGAAGTTTAGAGCAAGAGCCACCGAAGGGTGATTAGCTACTCCTCTCCTGAATTGAGACAATCTCAGATAATAACTAATACCAGAATAACTCATATTCCTATAGTTCTTAGCTATCATTGTTCGGTCAAGGATTCATGAACTAACTTAATTCATCCTGTAAGTGTGACCCTATCATTTTCAGATCCCAGAGGTACGCTTCAACAGGCTACCAAAAGGAAAGACAACTGTTGAAGATTAACCTAAGAAACCCTATCCATTTATAGAGTTTGCGTTGTTCCGACTGCTACAAGTAGGCCCTCCAAAGGGATGGTCAAGCTAAAACGACACGCAGGCGGATCATAGAAATCTCACGGTGCAACCTAATGGAGGAGACCGTAGGATACGGTGACACTCGTCCTTCTCCCACTTACTATGAATATTTCCCCTATTCACCATATTATTGACCCATACAAACACTCTCCGAAGGAAGGCCGCTCCCAGGGCGACACAAAGCCGAGTATGAATCTCACGTGTGAACTCTTAGGGATGTGAGAGCTAAAAATTGATATATCATATATACCATTTTTCTCCCACTAAAACGTTCTATTAATTTAGGGTTTGTTGTACTTAGATAAATTCCGGCTAAATGCATCTATCTAAGTCTATTCTTATTATAACTCTTATAATAAAACTTTACTATAAAGTTTCTAGATGCACTAAACTATTTATTTTACCTAGTGACATCTCATTCTTAATAGGAACAAGGTTAATTCAACGCCAATTTCGAGTCAGTTTCCAGATAGGAGATGTTCCGTAAACTGTCAATTTAAGTACCCCTAGCCTTAGACAGAACTTTACCAGTGGAGTTCCCTTATAACCTTAAATCCTATTCATTCTTAGGATTTCTAGGTGTATTAAATCATTTAATTTACCTAGTGGCATCTTATGCTAATGGGAATAAGATTAATTCAACGCCGGTTCCGACTCAGTTCTCAAGTAGGAGGTGTTTTGTAAACCGTCAACTTAAGTAGCTCCATCCTTAGACAAAATTTTACCAGTGAAGTTCCCTTATAACCTTATCCTATTTGTCCTATTTAGTTCCATTAAACTAAAAATATAATTCTAATCCTATTAGAATTAATGTGATCTTAGGTCCATTTAACTTTAAACAATTTAAGATTAAATGAAATTAATCCTAAAATCCTAAAATATAATTATAATCCTAAGATCTTTATTATAGGTTGACGGTTTCTAATTAAGTAATTTTATAATATTTATAAAATTACTTAATTAGTCCTATAATATGTACACTATGGTTTAATTAATTAAAAAATATTAATTAAAAAATATCCATACAATATGCAAAATATTATATTAACATAATAATTATATTAATCTATGGATGTAACATGCTCAATGCAAATTTGATTTTTATCTTAATTAATATAAAATTTATATTATAAAAACTATATAAATTAACCAAGCATCCATAAGACATTAATTTAAATAGAATAAATTATATTTAACTAAGTAATATCATCCGTCATCATTTTCCAATTTCATATATTTAAAACATCAAAATACTTTAAATAATTTATGAAATTCAACATACAAAAATGGATGAACATGCTTAGAAAATCATCCAAAATGATGCATGATAATTATAATCGTAAGGTGAGATTTTAAATTATATGACATACATTATGCACATAATTAATTTAATCAAACTTAATAATAGATTAAATAGCAAAATAAACCGAATTTGTCACCCCTAAAAATTAATCAAATTAATATAATCATATTAATTAAAATAAATTAAATAAAGAAAATAGAAGAACCGAGAAAAACACAGCAGTAAGATTGGAATTCATGACATCCTTCTTTCAAGGTAGTAATTTAACCACTGCACCAAAATCGTCAACCAAGAATATTAAAATGCGTACGTAATGTATGTTTATTTCTATTTTTTCTTTTTTATTCAAATCCGCTGGTGCACCCAAAAACGTCACTTCACACCAAATCTTTTCATCAAAAGTCATCGAACGACACGTATTTACATACTTGATTACAGAATTAAAATGTCCAAAACAACGGACCCTTACATTAATCAAATTAATGAAAAGTTGTAATCTAAGGTGCCAATATCGAAAACATCTATTTTGCAAACCACATTCATAATGCAAAAACTAAATCCCACCTAAACCAATGCAAATTTTAAAATTTCCAACTAAAATTTGAGATGACTCTGATACCAATTGAATGGATAAAAGCCCTATGACAGCGGAAGAATTTAAAGAACCATTGCTCAAATTAATTTGCGAATCTTAAAACATCAGTACATTGGCAAAATTTTAGAATAGGTCATCCTAGTAAAATAGAAACCTAACTAGTTAACGGAGTTACATCTAGTGGTTACTATTTCGCGGTCTGGTCTTATGCAAACTCATTGCATATGATACCCTCACTCGCATGTCAACTACACGAACACGTTGGATCATTACGTTTGTATCAAATACAAAGTGAGTCGTATCAATAGTAATACTAAGATAAGGTACCCAACCTTATCCCTATACTATAGACCCTTTAAGCTGATCTTGAACATTGATCTCTGTATGTCTCTACATACTATTCAAGACTCATTAAACTGTTTAGGATGTTAGTTTATTGGATTTGGGTTATTAAGAAAAAACTAATAATTTAATTAATAACATTTTATTAATAATGGTCAATGGATTATATTTACAATCTACGAGTTTTATGACATAAATCTCAACATGAATTTGTTGATTGTATTGTATTTCCAAAAATGTTTTCCAAAATATAACTCACTAAGTATTTGTTTTATGTGTTAAGTTTTCCTTCCCCAGGTTATCAGACATTAAGGCCAAGTTGATAAGAGTAAGGTGAGCAAGCTAGGTCTTTTAAGTGTGAAGTTGTTCTATACAAATTGGAAGCCTTATTTTATAGCTTTTATATTTAAGAAAGCTTGTATTATGTATTGTATTTGGAACACACGTTGTTAAGTAATAAAGAAAAGTTGTTTGTTCTATCTTGCATTGTGAAAGTTTGAGTTTAAAGTTCGACCCATGCTTAAGATTGTTGTGTAAATCCGCTTACTAGGCTTTCAGTGTGTTGTCTCGCTAGGAGATACGCGTTGAGTGTCTAGGCAGTCATGCCTCCACAGGATAGTATGAAGTGATTTTGAGGCGATGCGTGACAGAATCTTTACTTGACGGAGGAAAAATAGCGTCTATAGGAGGCTTCTAAAGAGTTGTCTCAATATGCTTTTCAAACTTGGTTATCTTAATGACACTTTGAAGAGTCACTCTCTTACTTTCTAAAGAACTTCTTATTGCCTAAGCCAGAGGTATTACATATTAAAACTAAACATACGATATTGGTAGATGATCAACACATGTTTGACATGTACTCATGGGGTAGGCTAGCATTCAAATTATTAGTCAACTACGTGCAAACAGCATTGAATATTAGGAAAAACATCAACAAGGGAGTTCATATTTCCTACTCATAACTTGGGCATATGAGATACTATCTACCTTGAGTATATTTAAAAATTTCTTTGCTAAAAAATATGCAACCAAAGTGGATAGGAAGAAAAAGGTTTTTGACTCACCAAAGGTACTTACATAACCTACAACTATATATTAATTGTCATAAGACACAGTTATAGACTAGTTTAATTTATTAAGTGAATTGACAATAGAGCTTGAGATATGCCCATTGTTGGTAACCAATGGAGAAATTAGAATGTTTTACTTCCAACATTTTTTTCAAGAAGAAGAAGCAAACAAAATTACAAAGAGAATTATAAGATAGGGCATTGATGGAAAAAAATAAATAAACAATTGTAGTACAATAAGGATGATGAAGGTGATACTAACAAAAAGAAATCACACCAAACTAACTCAACTAACATTGGTCCAAGCACAAATATCACAATGTAAAAAAAGTCAATAAATGAAGAGAGCTCTGAGACACCAAGGAAATAATTATAAGTAGAAACGAAGCAACCGTCGAACTAAAGAGAAAGAGTAGCGTAACCATCAAATTTGGGAATGGAGAAGCAATAGTACCACCTTCGAACCTGAATATGGAAAAGTAGTAGCAAAGCGACCATTAAACTTATAGATGGAACAACCAACAACAAAACATCCCTCAAACTTAGAGATGGAATAAGCAGCAACAAAGCAACCATCGAACTTAGAGATGGAAAAGTAACAACACGACCATTGAATTTGGTAGGAGTGTAAATGGATTGAGTTGGGTTGGGTTAAGGAGTATTTTAGAACCAACTTGAATTTTTGGGTTGGGTGGGTTGGCAACCCGAATGACTCGAGAAACATTTACAACCTAACCCAACCATAAAAATATGGGTTGAGTTAGGTTATCGAGTTGTATAATTTTTCTTTTCATTTCTAATATTTGTTAAATTTTAAAAATATTATGACATCATATCCATAAATCCACACATCTAAAAACATCCATAGAGTACGAAATTAATACAATAATACTTAGCAAAAAGTTTTAAAACATCTAGTATTACTTATGGAAAGTCAAATATGAAACAAACTTCTAAAAGAAAAAACACATTCCTAACATCATATTATAAAACTTAATAGAAATATATAGAATATAATTAATTCCGGTTGGGATAGGTTGGATTGGACCAAAATTTTCAAACTTCAACCTGAGACCCAACCCAACCAAACTCAAAATTTAAAATAACACATCCAACCTTATAATATGGGTTGGGTAGTCCGGGTTATTCGGGTTGTTGGGTTATTCTTACACTCCTAGAATTTGGAGATGGATAAACAACAACACAACCATCAAACTTGAAGATGGAAAAGCAGGAACACAACAAACATGAAATTTGAGGATGAAACTAGTTGCAGTACAACCATCAAACATGAGAATAGAACTAACTGGAGCACAACAATCAAACTTGGGAATGAAGAAGCAGTAGCTCAGTTCTTGAACATTGAGTCGAAAAGCAACAACACAATTAACATTAAACTTGATGATGAAACTAGCAGCAACACAACCACCAAACTTAGGGATGGAACTAGCACCAGCAAAGCAACCATCAAACTTGAATATAAAGAAACATTGATGAAGCATTCAGTCTTGCATTTGAAAATGCATCAATGAGACCTTTGAGGTTGATTTTGAAGATTTTTTAAACTTGAAGATTAAAAGTGTTTAACTTTAGATGAGTGACACCTTTATAAACATACTTATAGTGTCTTGCACCTAGTGTTACACTTCTTTGATTTGTTGTATTACCCTCACCAAGGCACCTTCAATTCTAAGTGAAAGAATGAGCACCATCAATTTTCTAGTATTCTGTTTATGTGATTATGATAGTACTTTATTTGTTTGTTGAATTTTAAATTTATTTTAAGCAGGTGATATACCCATATAGGGGGATGTCACGCCCCCACCTGGAACCCATCCCTCCCTCACATTCCAAGTGCAAACGTGCCTCAGGCAGCTCCCACACACCAGAACGCCCAAACTTAAACTTTTACTTAAATTTAAACTTTATAAGAACTTACTTTGTGACATGGAAACACAACACTAATAGGCTTGAAAGAACTTAACAACTTTATTCCTTCAATAACAAACTTAGTGTAATTACAAGGTAATGCTTAAAGAAGTTAAAACTTTTAAACTTAAATTCTAACGCTTGCATGGCTCTTAATGCCTGACACAAAGCAACGACTCGCCTTCTCTACACGATTTCCTTACTTTGCTTACCCAGGGAAGGGAACTTAAAACATAAGCCTAATACTTAATAAGTGAAAGTTTAGGAAAATCTTTTTGGGGAAAACAAGTATGTGCATGAAATCATTTTACAAACTCAACTTCTCAATGCCTTAACACGCGCTGGAAGGAGGAAGCAATAAATCTTAAACACCTCATTAGCCTCTACTTATTCATTCCGTCTAGACATTGAACCTTTTTCATACATAGACTACCTTAATGATTCTCATTTCACCACCAGTATCCCTAGAGAGTTCACGTTTAAATTCCTGTTGTTCAAGCAATCAACTCAAATGCATGCCTCTTAACGCATCCAACCACCTTTGTGCCATGCGAACCACTCAACATATGGTTGCCTTGACTCTTATGAGCACATAACAGCTAACTCATGATATGAATAAAGCTAATGGTTTAGTCGCATACAAACATTTCATTCAAGCAACATAAAATAAATACTTTGACTTAGAAACAAACTTTTAAAGGGTTGTGCTTTTCTTGTAAGTCATAATCAAAATTATAACATGTCCTTCAATGTACATAATATAATGAGTTTGAAATAAAAGCTCTAGAAAAATCTCTGTTCTTCTCTTTGGCAGGGTCACTCACAAAAACTCAAACGTTTCATACTAACAAAACTTCTTCTCTTCGCCTGATGTACTCTTACTAAAGCTTCAGCACTTAGGATTTTCTTATTATTTCCTTTGAACTCACGAGGCCTACTTATACTAATCTTAAATTGGATTACTCATCCTTAAACTCATCTTAGCACGCCAACTCCTAACTTAGTGTCTTACACGTGCAAGTTTAATATTTTCTCTAAACATGCTTAACTTAAACTTAACACATGTTTAGCTAACTAATCATTTAGGTTAACTCTTAATCGACTCCACTTCAACTAGCTTGTCACTTGATATATAGTAAGTGCTTGTTGCCGCCATCCTTTCCTAACTGTCTTTTTCGCTTGGCTCTTCCTTGCGTAATACAAAACCCCTAGTATACTTTCCTTCTCACATTATCTTGTCTTAGTGTGTTGCCTAGCTAGCTTTATTACATGTACTACCCTTCCTCGCGTTGCTTATGAAAAATGCATCTTCCTTCGTCAAAACATGTCATTCTTATACTTAGTTATTTTTATAGCTTCTTTATTCACAACCTTTTTATTTCATAACACGAGTTTTGAGCAGTTCACACTCTTCGCATTTTTCTTAAAGTTTTCTTCAAGCTACATGTGTACCCTTCACAAAAGGGATTAAGTCATGACGTAGTTCAACTGAATATTTTTTGTTTTTTTTACTAGATTGAACTTAAAGCTTTCCTTAACCTAGATGCATACCCTTATAGAAAAAAAAATTAAAACATAACATAATTCAACTGAGTTTTTTTTTTTTTTTTTTTTTGCCATTCATCTTTTAAGCTCCTGTGGGCTAGGAGCATCATGCACTTTAGGCTCTTCTCATACAGAGCTTTGCATATTTAGTAGCTCATATTTTTATCAAGGACTTGTTCACCCCCTTCATTTGTAAGATTGGTGAATATAATAAGCTCTAGCTTTACCATCAAGGAATCTTTTGTATTTATGATAATGTACAACATCCTCTTCATGTGTAATGGCACACAACTGTGGATTTTATTGTCATTTTTTCTTCATGAAATGGTTTTACCTTCAAAGTTTTTATCTTTCATTCATGTTTATTACTTGTAATCTTTAGATTATCAAAATCAGATGTTGAAGGTCGATCTTTCTTTGATGTGGATATACTTGACCTTTTAAAAGTTGAAGTTCGAGTGGAAGTACAAGTTGAACATTGGTTTTATTCTACCATCATGGCCATACTCAATCTCTGAAAGACTGGAGATCAGGTAGTTGAAGGTTTGATATGATCAAAGATAAAAAGATTTTTGCTTGACTTCTTTTGAATTGTTGACTTCTTTGGCAGTTATATGATTGCTGTCAAATTTTTCTATGCTAATAGCATGACATGCAAAGACTTCTAATACTTCATTAGGATGATCATCGAAAAAGTTTCTTGAGAGGGATTATGCTAAAGTAACTGGTTGTTGAGGTTGGGGAAAGTCTTTGTCTTCTTCCTGCACAAACTTAGGTTTTCATGTCTTTTTCTTTCTTTTTCCTTTCCTTTTATGAGTGGCGCTTTCTTTTCTATAATTTTGATAGACGTGTGACTATTTTTGAATGGAATTTCGTTGTCTCCTTTTTTGATAAGTCGCGACTATCCATCCTTCGTCATCCTCTTCAACAAGTTCTTTCTTTTTAGAGCCTACTATCACAATCTTTTGTTGGAATCGAACAACTATAGGTTTGAATATCCCAAACTGGATCAAGTTTTTCCTTTGATCATAAAACGCCTAATGTACTCCTTCATTTTGCAAATTCACTTCTTTTTATTAAAAACACGTGTTAAGACAATAAGACCGTGAAAACAAACGTTTTATCCTTTGCAACTTGCATAACGTCTTTGTTATATTTTAACGTAATTAATCACACGCTACTTCCTTTATATCGCCTAAATGCCTCATTATTCTATATAAAAGGGTGTGTACAAGTTATCACAACACCTTGTTTTTGTTCTTGCATAATCCTCTTTGAGTGACACTAGGTGACATGTCTAATGTAAGTGTCACTTGTGATGGTAGCTTTAGATGTAGCTTCCTTCATTGTCATTTGTTGATTTGTTTATTTAGATGACGAGAGAGATGAGAGGTAGAGAGATTTCATTCGACATGCCAATTTGTTCGCATGAGATTTTTGAAGAAACGTGTTTCGTAGAGTTGAACATGTGTTTGTGTTGATTTTATGTGATGTGGTTCAATCTCTAATACTTAATCCTTTGATTCTCTCTCGATTGAATGTGTATGCTTGATTTGAGAAAGTGAAACGCTTGATGTTCTTGAAGTTGGGGTCTCAATTGTATCTACAAAAAAATGGAGTTTTAAGGAGTGGTTTAGTCTTCACGACATACGGAGTTTTCTTGCTGTTGAGAGAAGTCTCTTGATGCTCTGAAGTCTAAAATTTCTCAACCCTATAAATGAAGAGAACTTGAGCCTTATTTAGCATTTAGGCTAAGCTAGACCTACTTTTAGGTTCAATAGAATTTTATCCCAAATAAACATATTTAACTAGACCAAATAATTAACTCAATCCAATGATCGTGATGAAACACATGTGATACTATCAAAACATGTCAACTTTTAATTAGTCTCAAATTCAACTATTTATGAATGAGCATTTGTCGACACGTCATTTACGAAATCAATGATGGATTGCAAATAATTGAATTTGGACGCAATTAAAAACAAATTGAAATTGAAGAGGTAAATTGAAAATTTTCGATGATGCCATGTGTTTTTGTATTAAATGTTGAATTAAATTAATTATTTTGATTTAATTAAATATTAAAATTTAGATTAAAATCCAATTGAGCCTGAAAATAGGGTTAGTGTTGCCCAAATCTAAAATCTAAGTCAAATCCAATATAGTTGGGTTCAAGGGCCAAATCTATGAACGAACCAATCACAAACTCATAAAACTCACTAAAGATCTTCATAAATACTCTCTAAATAGGGGAGTTCTCTTATGAGTTCATAAAGTTAGACGGTTAAACCACATCTAAAGTCTCAAGTCCTAAGTCCTATTTGTTTGAAGAAACAAATATTAAATAAGACTAACTTTAAAACATTTACGTGGTGCACTTCCATACATTAAGCATATGTGTTTAACCGGAGATAATCGAAATATTAAGTATTAGAGATCAAACCACATCCTCGTCAAATCTACGTTAGGAAACCTTGTGCAAATAATTTTAAAAAATAAATTTAAAAATATGTTAAATTACTATTAATTATGTTTAATTATATGATAAAAATAGGACAAAATATTATGTAATATCACAACAAGAAATAAATATCATTGTCTTCTAAATTCTGGAACTTCTCTTCTAGTAATAGTATTTCAGCAAAAAGAAAAAGAAAATTTCCAAAAACTAAAAGCCCACTTGGATTGAATTTCATGTGTATGTGTATGTGTATATAAACACTTTTTTTCCCCTTCCAACAGTTATTTAAACAATAAGAAAATCAAATCTAAACACACTTATACTCTTAAAGATGTATATTACAAAACATTAAAGAAATAGAGTAAGAACATAATACAATAATAAATAAGGAAATAATTGGAACCTACAACTTTAATACAATAAATAAGGAAATAATTCAAACCTACAACTTTATAAGATAAACAACCCAATTGGATGGATGCAAAAAAGAAACATTTCCAATTGCAAGTAAGAACATTTTCAATTGCAAGTAAGAGTATTTTTTAGCTTAAAAAACTTTGGTTTAGCTCAAAAGGGAGCTAAATTTACAACAAAGAAGAATTGGGAAGCTGGACAACATCACACCACTAATCAACCTCAGTTTCATACAATCAGATGAGAAGTAAAAACCCAGAATGACTAATAAAAGGTCAAACAACAAGAAAACCTGATGAATACTAGCATCTTTTTTCAGAAAGACGAACCCGAAAAGAAAAGGAGAAAAAAAGAAAAAAGATGTTGATTCGTTCGTGTGACATCATTTCTCGGAGTAGCGTATTATGCAACAGTTCTGCACATATACCTTACCCACAATCCAATTATACATATCAATCAAATTACAAGAAAGAAGGAAGGAAAGAAAGAAGTAGAAGTAGAAGAAGAAGAAAGAAGAAAGACCTATATTTTCAAGCTCAATCCTGACCAAGAGAAAACCCTCTGGAACCTGCTTCTTTATGGAACAGTTTGTGAAACAGAAAACAAATTAGCTCTGACAGTATCAAATGGGAGTGTATCACAAGGACGAAATTATACGAAAAATTGCAGTACACCTGCTTTACTGAAATACGCATCACCTACTATAATTTTTGACATCTGTTGTATCATCTTCTTCCTAAGCAGCAATTCCTGATTCAAAACATTTACATACAAAACAAAAAGATCAGCCTAGTTTTATATTGTTAAACCTACGTTTGTCTAAGTGAGATTTGGACACTTCCCAAACTACGACAGATATTCAGCAAATAACTTATACATGTTCTGCCGAAGATCATATATTTTAATTATAACACAACCAAACAGAAACAGATCTAATTCGCAAATTAGCAGGCAATAAATGTGCCTCCTTTTTCTCTTATTTCTGTAGGTGACTATGCAAACTTATTTTTGTGCAACAGAGAACGAAACTTGTCAACTTTGCAAACTTTGCATTGAAAAGCTTAGGGAATAGGGACTGATTCTGTGTGGATTCTCTGTTTTTGTTTTTTTAGACAGCTTTTATAAAACTATGATCAGATAGCTAGAAAAATAAAAAAGTATCATGTGGTTAGAAGGCATTGTTTACAGGTCTAATATTTTGGAGGAAAGAACATTAAAAATCCCCAAGAAAAAGGTAAAAGTTTTTTCACTAAATAGTTAGTTAATAGGGTCTCCCAACTTTGGAAGGTGCACAGTACATTACATTGGTTCGAAGGTTAATATATTCCGACTTCTCTTTTTTTTTTTTGGATAAGAAATATATTCCGACTTCTATAAGAAGATTGTAAGAAATTCCAGGAAAAACTCCTATAAAAGCATAAATATGAAAAAGCCATGTGTTATATACAATCTTTAGAACAAAAAGACATTATGGTAAAACCTACAGATCAAATCTTGTTCAAGTAAGGTCGTAATAATTTAGTTTTGATTTTTGATTTTATAATGTTTAAAGTGATAAAATCTTGAAAGTCTAAAGTTTCTACAGAAATAACAGCAGCAAAAGAAAGAAAAACTTTAAAATATTCAAAGTTTTCTTTGAAGTAAAAAAAACTCACCTCTATTAGATTGTCTATTAGAAACACCGTATCCAACAGTATAACCAGCATTGTTTCTACTAATAACATCTGAAGCTGCATTGCCAAGGCCAAAACCAATTGAGGAAGAATCCTCAAGCTCTGTTGGCAACGACTGCCAACTGGAATGCCCATAAAATGTGTTTCCTTCATCATTATTCCCATGAACCTCATCATAAATATTTGGTGCAGAGTACAAAGATGCTGAGGAAACATTAGTTCCAATGCTTCTAGCATAACCTACAGTTGTTCCTGATGTAAAGCTGGCATCTCCGTTTCCGAAGTCAAGATTAACAGTATTGAATGAAGAACCAGCATTTTCCCCATGACCTAAACTTGCAGAAGCACCCCAAAGCCCTCCGATATTGTTTAATGAACTAGTTCCTGTATGCACACCACCAGAGCCAGGAAAAGTCCTCAAGTGTGAGGAGTTTGTACCAGCAGAGGTACTGACGTTTCCCCACAGATTCTGAACCGACGAGCTTAAAATAGAACCATTACCTCCACCACCACTATATACCATGGGGTTTGGGCTACCGTACCTATTTAAATTTCCACTGTACGAGGGGCTCATTACTCGTCCATAGCTGAGGTTAGAGCTAACATTGGGACCTGTCCCATAGTTGGGGTTCAAGCCTGTTTCAAGATTTAGCCCCATTCCATAACCAGGACTAATTGGAGAAAGGCCACCCCGACCAACTGTAACAGGACTAAATCTACCATCAGATCTCAATCCATATCCCCCAACTGCGGTTGGATTATATCCTTGATTATAGCCATTTAAATAGCTACCAACTCTACCAAAATTGAAAGGATATCCAGCTAATTGATTTCGATTTGGCACTGGTGATGATTCCTTGGGAACAGCCCTCTTAACCTCAACCATTTTTCCATTGAGTTCATGAAAAGTTTTGTATAACACTTTCTCCACCGATTCCTCCGACTCGTAAGTGATAAATCCAAAACCTCTTGGTCTTTGAGTATTATGATCATACATCACAACGACATCTACGATTGTACCAAACTGATCAAAATACTTTTTGAAGTCACTCTCTGTAACAGTGGATGCCAATCCTCCAACAAATATCTTCTTTGTGCGAGTAGGACCAGGTGATCCAAGAATACCAGTATTATTCCTGCTCAAAATGTTTTGATCATCTCGAGGAACCGCCTTCTTTGCTTCAACCTGAACAAAAGAAAAAAGAAGACAAAAAAAACTAACATCAAAACATGGAAATGATAGAATTTACTTTCTTTACCAATACACATAAAGGTCTGGAAGCAACAAAACGTATCTTTTTAACACACGTGGAAGCCATCACACATAAAGCCTAATGTCCATGACAAACTCAACAAGATAACGAGCCTCCTAATATACACAACTCATTGTTTCACATTGAGGACTACTTAAGAACTCAAGGATATAGATGTACAACCTATAGAACAAATCCTGTTCAAGTAAGGTCATTTTACATTGAGGACTACTAAGGAAGATTAAGATAGACTTCTTTCTACACAAAAATTTGCAAATTTATCGAAGGACCAAAGCCCTCTCACAGTATTGATTTGATATATAAATGTTTGTACATATACCCAGGACATATGAAGGCAACCCAAGTACATACATTGGCATCATACTTCCACAAAAACATGGTCATCATTTCACATGAAACAGAAATTGCCCAATTAAAATGTGAATAGCCGAATCTTCCCCTTCATGCTGTGAAGGAAAACTATGAATTATCGAGATAAAGAGATTTAGCATATAAATGCTGAAGAATTCTAATAAGTTTGGATCATGAGGAACACCAAAAGATATCAGGAAAACCTTGATCCCTCCACGAGTATATTTAATCCACAAAATTGAATCTGAAGACACACTGGAACATTCTTTGAAAGACATCTAAAGCTTCTAATACAGGTGGAAAAACCAATGAAAATAAAGTAGAATACACAAGACTTACAGTTCTTCCATCAATTACATGTTTTTCCAATACAACTCTCGCTGCAGCAACAGGGTCAGCAAAGACAACGAATCCGAAGCCACGGGCACGGCCAGTGGCCCGATCCCTCATGATCATCACCTCCACCACTTCTCCAAAGTTCCGAAAGTACTCCCGAAGACGATCTTCATCTGTGTCCCACGAAATACCACCAATGAAAAGCTTGCCAGGATCCATGCCCACTCTACAAATCCATTGCAACCAATCCCATCAGTATCATTCAGCAATAAGAGTGCATACGGCACACAGCAATCGCATATCTTAAAGTCTAATCCAATCGGCTTGAGAAGAAGAAGCCAGAAAGCCGATCAATCCAAGCTGAGGAAAAACAGAAGGCTATACAAAAACAACACAGATATCTATGGAACAGTTTTGCTTACATTAGAAGAGGAATAGAATTGAAGCTAGGATTGAAAAAGAAACATTCATTTAAGAAACACGGCAATGCGAGCTAAATTAAACAGATGTTATGAAAAAGAAAAACACAAAATCGTCATCAAAATGGAAAATGCTCTTATTGTTAGATAGAGAATGATTGAAATCAGATTCGATCTCAAAGCATCGGAGCGTCCACCGATCAGAAAAATCGATCGATCTACAAACAAGGAATCCTCAAAAGCTAAAAGCACATAAAAGGAATGAACCCATCAAAGAAGAAAGGTTAAAATTCGGAAGAAATGAGTTTTGATTCAAAACCCAGAAAAGAAATGAAGTAGGAAGATTGAAGAAAGAAAATGATTTGCAGAGAAAAGAAGAGAAACTTACCGAAATGAAAACGACCCAGTTGGGAACTCTAGAATCTAAGATCTAAGAGAAGGCATAATAAGAAGAGAGGGCGAGAGGCCCTCCTTTTTTCCTATCTCTTTCCTTGTTCCAGTTACTGTTTTGGTTTTTGTTCTAGATAAATATGCAATACCAAATAAACGATTGAAGGCTATATATGAAACAGAGAGAAGGAGAAAGATATTTGTGTAAGAAAAGGAATTTGCATCTGGAATGGGCGCAATATTTGCATCTAAATATATAACAAATTACATATACACACAATTATAATTATATATGTATAGGTAGAGAGAGAAAGAAAAGAGAAAAGAAAGACTTGGTTGTCTTGCGCGTACGAAAATTACAAAGGGAGACGATGATGAACAAGGGTAATAATTTGGTATGCTAATTTTTTTTTCTTTTTCTTAATATTATTTTTTTCATTTTTCTTTTCTTTTTTATAAAAAGAGTTGCCATTTTTGTCAATTCTTTCCTATGGGTTAGTGAAATTTTTTATTTTCTTTTTCTGGGTATTTAAGAATGTAAGTATGGTGTAAGAAAAAAACACAAGATTTGGTAGAAAGATATTAAAGTCTTTTTCTTTTGTTAATGAGATGTATTCATGTATGGTCTTCAAATAATTATACGAACAACCACAATCACATTGAGGTTAATCGGAGAAAATTGAAAAATGGTCAAAATTTCCTTGAGTTTTTCTATTCAAAATAAATGTTAGAAAGATTCATACATTTCTGCTGCAATAGCAATTCTTGATTTCCTCCATGGAATTAGTCAATGTGAATTGCCACAAATTTCAAGTTTAAAACTCAAAGTTTTTCATTATTTTTGTTTTTGCTATACTCATTACTACAATGCATCTTCCTCTGTGCGTAATTAATTGAGTAATGAAATGGGATTTCTTATTCCTTTTTCTACACTGTTATTATTATTATTATCAAATAAAAAATAGAAATCACCTTCCACACCCAAATTACTTCCTGTGGAGGCAAGGAATGAGGCATTTAGGCTAAACTTGCTTGTTGACATTTACACACTCCAATTATTTAACTCATCTTTCCATTCATTGTCATCACAAAAACACACATGTATGATGAAAAGGGATAGAATTAACATATATTTTATCCTTTTAATTGCATATATATATATATATGTATGTATGTATATAAATTGTGAAGAAATAAAAAAGAATTAAGTAATTAAAAAAAAAAAGAAATAAATGGATGAGTTTTGTGGTATAAAAAATAGAGAGAGAGGAGAGGAAAATAAAAGGTGGGGCAGATGTGTGAAAGACAGAAGGGATTGCTTGTGCTTCCACACATTCTTAGGGAATAGAAACAGGTAAGTTAGATGCAATTTCACAAGTTTTCTCATCTCCCCAATACACATCTATTACTCTTTACTATTCTCATCCTTTTTAGTCCTCCAGTTTTGAGCAACACGTTTTTTTAGTTTTTTAAATACATCTTTTTAATCTTTGGAATTTTTAAGGCTTCAAACTTAGATACATGGAATGTGTACCGAATATAGGGTCAAGTTAATTTCACAAATTGAGATGGAAAGGGATAAAACCTTCATAGAAAGAAACTAAAAGTTAGCTTGCTGTTTTTACAAAATTTCAAAAGCTAAAATGGTATGTTGTTCAAAAAACTTGGATTAACGATAGTTTGCAATTATTCAAAAAACTTGTTTACATTTTCTTATTTTAACGCACAACATATATATAATATATATATAATATATATATATATATATATATATATATATATATATATATATATATAATATGTTCTAACTAGTTTTCAAGGTGAGAACAGTGAAATTGACATATTAACTATAAGATATCTAATTTTATTATTGGAGGTTCATAATTTAGGTTGGATCGGATTAGGATAGATTTTTTGAACCAACCAAAAATTTCAGCTTCATCAAATATTCAATCCAATTAATCCTACGCATGAAAAGAACCCAACCCTCATATTTTTTGATTTGGTCGGATTCGGTCAGATTTGGTCAC
Source organism: Cucumis sativus (assembly GCF_000004075.3). NCBI lineage: Eukaryota > Viridiplantae > Streptophyta > Magnoliopsida > Cucurbitales > Cucurbitaceae > Cucumis > Cucumis sativus. The sequence goes on along the minus strand of NC_026655.2, from coordinate 11,576,634 downwards.
GAGGCTCGCCTTTACACAACAAAACAATGGTTGAAATTTATGAGAAATAGGATGAAAAAAGAGTATTTTTTAATTTTCATAAAAAAATAATTAAATTTCATGTTTGTGTGGCACATAAACTATGAAATGTTTTATTTAGGTACTTTTTTCTCGAAAATCTCGTCTAATTGAAGGTGTTCTAACAAATGTAAATACAATTAAACTCTTTCAGTCTTATAGTTTCTTGATCGTAAAAGTCTACGTAATAATTAAAATAATAATGTAAAATAGTGGAGGGAATAAACCAATGAGTTATACAATAATGTATAATTTTAGGTTGGCCGGGTCAACATGACGAAAAGAATTATGAACCCTAAAATTCAAAAAAATTTATCCTAACTCAATCCAACCTAATGCAAAGTAGAATTTAACATCGATGTTCTAATAAAACAACGTATAAATAGTTGAATGGATGAAGGAAAAAAAACATTAATTATAAATTTTTATATGACATACACGTGTGACTTGAACTAAGTTTTTGTTGAAAACTTTTTTGTAATGTTGTTTGATGTAAGTAGTGACTATTTGATCAAATAATCTTAGCTCACAACATTAGTTAACATACTTTTCGTCCTAAAAATATGAGGCTCGATTCTACATCCATGCACTAATTATTGTACTTTAGGGGGAAAAAATAGTTGTAATTATTTGAAGTCAAAGACAAAATAAATATTTATCAAAATTTTAAAAATGACAAACGACGTGATTATTTGTTTATCTTTTATCCCTACCATTAGGTTGTGATGTTTATATCTTTAGTCTAAATCACACTCATACATGAAATGATACATCGTGTAGCCACTTCAACGCATATATATATATAGTTGTAATTGGTGATGGAGGCCATTGTTGGTTTAAACATATTTTCACTGTTTGATCGTGAATTTTCATATTCGTAGTTGATATCAAACACTCGTGAATGAATGATTATAATGGAAAAAATAATATTGTATCTCTCATTCAACCATATTGTCACTATTAAATCGTGATATTATACTATATAATTTTGACCAAACTCGTACACATAACTACACTCATTTCACATCTTTCCATCTCTTGACCTACCTAAATAGTGTTAACAAACAAAAGATTAGGAATTATGAAAGATGGTACGAAAAAAATGGAAAGGTGATATTTAATTTATTCATAGCTTTTATATATATAAATAGATTTCGATATAATATCCTATTTTATCTCTTAAATTTTTGTTTGCTATTTTTTTTGGCCTTTATTTTAGCTTATAAATATTAAGGGTCAATGTATGAATATCATTAACTTTATTTGTCATTTTCTTCAAAAAGAAAAAAAAAAATCTTATTATTTCATTAATAATAATTTTTGAAAAAATCAAATTAATTTGAAACATTGAATCCTCCTTTAGTTACGTGACTTTAAACAATAGAGTTACACATATACCTAACTATAAGTTAAACACAAAAGACTAAAATATTCTTTTAAAAAAATTGAGTGTACAATTGATAGACAATGAGAATATTTTAAAAAATTAGAAACAAAAAAAAAAAGAAAAAGTTTAGCCTTTTTTTTTTTATTTTGTTTAATTTTTCTTAATTTTATCGTGTTTTAGTTAATTAAATTAAAGCTAATATATGACTTTACACAAAATGAATGTTCCACATTAACATTCTATTCATCAAGTTTCATATGATATGTAGCATCAACTTTAAATTTTTGATGGAAGAAAGTATAATAAGAATTATGTTAATATTAAAAGTTAGTAATGATAAATTATATGGAGAGTATAGGAGGCTATTATTTACCTTAGAACATTGATTACTTAATAGTAGGTGGGTTTAAATTAAGGAGGGTGGATGACCAACTTGAATGGTCCAAATGAATCCAAAAGAATAGCCACCAACCACACAAGAAAACAATCTTCAGTATCACATAAAAACCTGAAAGGGTCACATTTAAACAAACAAAAGCTACTAATCCTAACCATTCTTTTATCTTTCTCTTTTATTTTTCACTTTATATTCTTCAAGTTTATTTTAATTTTTTCTTCTTCTTCTTCTTAAAACAACTATAGTGGAAAAACAAAATGTATGTATGTGTATGTATCCATCATGTTGTACTGTTTTACTTTTCCTTCAAGTTGACTCTTCATGCAACTGGTGACTGGTCCTTTGGGGTAAAAGAGATTAAAAACTTAACAAAAGGGTCAAAGGGGTTGGTGAAAATAGAAATTTTGATCTCAAAATAAGTTTTTGGTTTTTTTTATACTTTTTAATATACTTTAATTCTCAACTGATTATTGAGTTTTTTTATTATTATTATTATTAAATGCAATGGTTTATAGATAACTGAAGAGGTAGATGATCATATGATTAGGGGTTTTACCATCACATGCAACCAATAATTACTTTAGGAAAGAAAACCAGAAATTCTTTTGTTTCTTCTTTTCAAATTAAATTGCAACAAAAATTCGATCAAGGTTGTGGAATTGAAGTATGTTTGTTTGGGTTAATTTATATTTTAAAAATAATAATAGCTTTAAACAACTCCCTGTGAATGTAGCTATAAATCTTGTGAGTAATTTGCTGAAGACTCCATTGATTTTGACTATACTACACTGCTTTAGAAAAACTTAAAGTCAAGTTCATTGAGAAGGATTTCTCTATCCTTACCGGAAGTCTAAGGTTGCTTCCTAAGGAGGGAGCTCTCATACACTTAGGGAAGCTTAAGTTGGTCAAGTGAAAGGAGTTCACAAAGACAAGAAGGAAAGATTCAACTTAGTGAGAGGGGTCTCACAAGCTTAGGGGAGCCTAAGTCCTAAAAGAGGGAGTCTATTTAACACCACGAAATAAAAGAATCTTAAAATTACTCGAATCGTCTTGCAAGAAACATTTATATACCCAAACTTCTTACAAACAACTAAGAAAACGTAGCAAAGAGTAAATTCAAGTTTGAACCCAAAGGAAATTTGTTAAGAAAATATTTTTCACTAACTTAGAAGGGGGGATTTTGGTGTAACTTTTCAAGAAATCTAAAGAACAATAAAGTAAATATTTTTGGCTTTTTTCAAGAAAATGGGACACAAAAAGGTGTATTTCTCTCTATCAATAAGAAATTGAGAACGAGTCATTTTATTCCATCTTTCTATCGTTGAATGAATCACAAATTGCAATTAACATCAACCCACAGCTATTAGTTCAAAAAACTAATTATCTTAATTCAATGAACAACATTTACATCAAATTCATATTAAACTTATCAAATGCATTTATCAGCTCAATGACATTCATACATTCTTTAAGTTTGCTTGAAAGGTCTTGGATTTAAGTTTGCTTGAAAGGTCTTGGATTTAAGTTTGCTTGAAAGGTCTTGGATTTAAGTTTGCTTGAAAGGTCTCGGGTTCATTGTTGTGACATTCAAAAGCAAAGAAAGTCGCTATGTGATCAAGAATTATTTATTTAATTGAATTCATATTGAATCATACAAGAAAAGATTAAAAGAAAAAGATGCTTAAAATCAATTTGATAATCACCTCAATATTGATTCAAAAATTATGCTTATCGCCATTAGAAATTAAACAAAGATTCATGTATGATGATTGATTGATTGACAAAGTTATTCAAACAAGAAAATTATACAAAAATCAATATTGAAATTCAATTAAAGATAATCAACTATCAAAACATGGATTTTCAAGAAAGATTAAACTAAAAACTCATTCCCAACAAGTACCTTTTAGTTCTTTATAATCCTTGTAGTAGCATCAACAAGAATGATGAACATCAAGGACATCTTCAAAGAAAGGCTGAGAGAAATTGTAAATGATTTTGGGAGAGAAATTTACAAATTGAATTTTCCCTAACTATTGGGAACTGAAAACTATTGAATGTTATGGAAAATTAGAAAGAAAAGGGAGATTTATAATCAATTGCTGTTGAAAATGCATGCAAGCATGTAGGTGTGCGCACTTCAAAGTTCAAATCACAATGGGAGTTGACATCTCCGTTGTGCACTCTCAACGGGTTCCACGATATTGAGGATGCTGCTCCAATTCTCGTAAAAAGAGTGATGCATTCAGAAGCCTTAATGCCTAGATTGGATCTATCTGTGTAGTGTATTATATCTCGCCTTGTTCTCGAGTAGTGTATTTGTATCTCGCCTGAACAGAACGTCTTCCTTGGTCAGCTCATGTACTTGTTCAAATTGTCCTATTGGTCAGAACACCTAACGAGCAACTTACCAAATGATCATCATCTCATATACTGGTCAAAACCCCTAGTAATCACCTCACATATCGCCTAGTTAGAACACCTAATGATGAAAACGTCTGATCAAATCATCTGGTCAAAACGCATACTGCAAAATAGAAACAAGTTAGAAAATTGTTGAGTCGCGAATCATGTTTTTTTTAAAACGTTTCATAGCTATGCTATTTTGTGCAAACAAATTTGATATCCTATCACCACAGGATAAAATACTCTCATTCTTCAATTAGTTTTGTGCTGAAACTAATCATAATTATCAATATTCAAATAGACACTCTAATGCTCGGTATACTGAAAGAGAATTTTGGGAGAGAACAAAATTGTTGGGTTGTTGTTCTGTGTTTATTTAGAAGAGAAGAATGAGACTCATTATAGCGAGCGATGAGAGAGGCTTCAATGGTCAAATGATTAATGACAAAAGAGAAATTGTTGATTGATAATTACCATTTAATTTGAAATAATTTCGGTCATTTGATCGTTATAAATGTCTTCGTTGTAAATGTCTTCTTTGATTGATAATCAAAGAGGCTTCAATCGTCTTCTTTGATCGTTCATTTTCACTTACCTTCTTCAACCAAACTTCTTAAATTCTTCTTCGTCTTGTTCTTCCACATAAATTCTTTTCTGCCATTTTGTTCATTGCTTAATATTTTTGTGCCTCAACCAAATCTATCTCCATCTAACTTCATCTATCTATGATATAATTAGGTTTGAATATATCTTTGTTTCATTTAATTTAATAATCACTCTTATTCTATGTAACTTAAACTTTTTTTTTTTTTTTGTAAATAGATGATGATCAAAAATCAAACAACATCAACTAGCAAAGCAATCAAATAAAGGAAAGACCGAAGAAAACACAAATGAAGAATGAAAAAGAAGTGAAGGTAACAAAATTGAATGCTAATGTCTATCTATATAGTGTTCTATCTTTGTTTATCTTTGGCAATGTCTATTTTGAACAATGTCCTATATTTGTCTATCTTTGTAAATGTCTCTGTATATAGTGTTATATCTTAATCTATCTTTGTCAATCTCTATCTATTAGCACCAGCTCTTGATTTTTAACACATTGTTTATTATATCTTTTCACAGGTCAAATATCATCTAAATGACCTAATTATGGAAGATGAATACAAAAACCTTAGAATGACTGTATACTACTGTTTAGAAACATTGAATCTAATAAAATCAAGAATAGATCAAATAATTCTTTCTAGAGTTTTAAACAACTCTTTTGGCCACTTCCTTAACATTAAAATTGCCAAAATACCAACACAACTCTTGAATTATTTAATAAGAAAGCAACGCCATATAAAATAGCTTAATGTCCTTGCTTTCAACTTTAACGGACATATGGCAAAATTTGGGCTGAAAGAATTCTATTTGGTCACTAGATTTTATGGCACAAATTTCGAGAGTTAAATCTAGGAGAAAGAGAAGATAATGGTTTTGAAAATGCTCTTTTCAGTCAAGATGACTTTATAACTAAGAGAGATATAGAGAACTTTGAAAGCACTATGGAATGAGGAAGACTCATTCAAAGAAAAATTAGTTAATCTCTATATCTTAGATTTTTAATTTCCAAGCAACAATACAACCACATCATTCCCCAACATCTAGACATATTGGATCATGAACTAACCTTCAAAGACTATCCATAGGGAAGACTATCCTACATCCTAACATATCAATTCTTCAAGAAAGCATCATACAACAAGGATGTTGTATACTTTCAAGGATTTTCCATAGCTTTAATCTATTGGGCTTTTGAGACACTACCAAAACTTTTCAATTTAGATGTTGGGTTTGGAAGAAAACTTGGAATTCAAGGTCCAACAATCGTGACGTGGGAGTGTTTAGAGTCAAGTGACTAAAAGTAGACTCTAAACGTGAACATTTTTTAATATGAGGATGTAAGTAAATTTACAACATTTTCTATCTTTGTTTATCATTCGTTATCAGTATTGTTGCTACTTTATCACTAATCATCTAACATCATTTTACTTGAAGTTTTGTATGACGCCACTAGATTCAAGAGAAGAAAAATCTCAGAAAATTTTGAAATATTTCAAAGAAATTGAGGCGTAGGAGAAAAAAGAACATATAGAGATACATTAAGAAGAAAAAGAAAGAAATGGAAACAAACCTAGGAATAATACAAACAAACAAAATCTTGAATGAAATAAGTGAAATTAGAAAAAAATCAAGGGAAATGGAAGCAAAACAAATTTTTCAATAAGGCCAAAAAGAAACAAAAACAATATTAAAAGGTCAAGAAGAAATAAAAAGAATCTCAATATTGGTTATGAGAAGCTTAAACATTAGGCTACCATTAGAAAATCTTCCATAACAACAAAAAGAGAGAAAAAGAGTATCAACGAGTTGTGGAAAAAAAATAAACACCTACTTGTAGCCTTAGTCATCTCGAAAAAGAAGAAGAAGTTAATATAATGATTGATTATGCAACAACATATTGCTCTACGGTTAGTGTTTAATTCATTATCTTCTGCTTTATTTTGTTTAAAATTGCTCAACTTCAAAATAAAGAACAATTGTGTTTTCTTCTTCTTCTTCTTCTTTTTTTGCAAGGAATTGTGGTCCTTGAAACACAGAGTGATTGTAAACAAGAGAAACTGCAAATTTAGAAACACCAAACACACAATTGTTGTTAGAGGTTTAATTCTTTTACAAACAATAAATTTATCACACCCTATTGGAATAGACTGAGATAGTGCTCTATCTCTATCTAACCATGATAGTTAGAAATAGTCATCTATATCGATATATGTAAGATGGGCAATCCTAAACATCTATATGATTTCTTTTGAAATTTGTACTCTATATTTTTATAGATAGATGAAGAAGAACAAAATACCAAAACTACAGATAAGAGACACCAAAAAATAAGTGTTGACCCAAGTTTCATTCTTTTGTACACAATTGATTGCACAATCGTTTATATTTTATTACACAACCGTTTTGATGTTGTTGAACAATTGTTTAGATTTTGCTGCACAATCGTTTACATTTTGTTGCACGGCCATTTATACAACTACCTTTTTAATTCTTACTTTCAAACAGATGAAGATCAAACTGATAAAGAAGAAGAAGTTGAAGTACAAAGCGAAGAAGAATGAAACATTATATGAAAGTGATGAAGAAGGAAAATATGAGAAGGAAAACCAAAAGAAAACAAAGCCAAGAGCAAAACGTAAATATTGATAGTTCTTTATCTCTGTTTATCTAAGAAAAATAAATAACTATCCTAGTCTACCCTTCATTGTTCTTCTTATAAACTCCAATATTTTCTTGCAGCAAATCATTGAAGAAAAGAAACTAGAAAAAGAGGATGAGGAAGTGAAAGAAGAGCAAAATCAAGAAGATATAGATAATGAGAGTGAAGAAATTTTGTTTACAATAAGAAGAAGACAAAAGGGAAAACTAGTTGTTGATGATGACGATGAAACAGAAGAAGAGATTGCCAGTGATAGCGAAGAAGATGCAGAAGAAAGAAATATGAAGAAAAGGAAACAAAAGAAAACTAAAAAGAAAGCAAAAGGAGGCAAAATCAAGAAGGAACAAATAATACTTTGATTCTGCTCCATCCTTTGACCTACACATTTTTTAATAGTTGTAGAATTAATTTATATTGTTTGTACAACTTCAAGTTTGTAAATTTTTACTTTTGAACATTTTGTTTTTTATACTTTAATAATTTGTGAGTTTCCTTCTACTATAGTTGGTAAGTCATTTCTTATTAAATCTAATCTTTCTGCTTACAAACTATTTCCTATTTCAATTTTAGGGTTTCAAATAGACAAAGATAGAATAATATATTTATCTATCTCAGATATAGGGTGATAGCACACACGCTTAGTGCCTATCGAAAATAGACAATAATAGATCATACTAGTTTTCAATTTTAAGGTCTTAGATTGTAGATTATCTAAAGAGCTTGAGTTGAAAGTGTAGAAAACTTCATCAGAATTAGATTTTTCAATACAAATAGTACTTTTATATGTTGTCCTTGTTTGAAGTGTGGAACTTGTCAAAGACATAATGCAAATGATATTAAACATCATTTATGTTCTAATGGCATTGATGAAAGTTGTAAGATTTGGTTTTGACATGGTAAAGAACTTCCTAGTTCTTCCTTCCATAGAGAATCCTCCAGGTGTAAGTATGAAAATAATGATGTTGGAAATATAAAGGAAATGGTTGAAATTGCTTATGAGCAATATTCAAAGGATCCAAGTAGTTTTGAGAAATTGCTTAATGATGCTGAGAAGTCATCATATGAAGGATGCAAAAAATTCACCAAATTGTCTACATTAGTGAAGTTGTATAACTTAAAAGTTAGACATGAAAAAATACTAAAAGCGTTAAAAGACATCTTACCTTCTACTAATGACCTACCTATGTCAATGTATGAAGCAAAGAAAAAATTAGGTACACTAGGAATGAAATTTGAAAAGATTCATGCATGTCCTGATGATTGTTGCTTGTATATCAAAACAAACATGTCAATGCAATTGTGTGTCATGAATATGGTGAGTCTAGATGTCTTTTAAAGATATAGTAAAGATACAAATAAGAAAAAGAAAATCCCTGCTAAAATAATGTGGTATTTTCCACAAATTCCATTATTTCAACAAATGTTTAAAAGTGTTGAATGTCTTAAAAACTTAACTTAGCATATTGATGAAAGAGAAATTGATAATAAATTATAGCACCCTCGTGACTCCCAAGCTTCGAAGTTAGTTGACACTATAAGACCAAATTTTAGTTATAAACCTAAGAATCTTCGTTTAACATTGTCAGCATATGGGACAAATCCGCACAATGATATGAGTTCTTCCAAATACAGTTGTTGGCAAGTGATATGAGCTCCAAATCAATTTTTACAACATGCAAAAAGTGAAAACTTTATCAATGGTGGCTTATATGACGTAAGTAAACGTCACAACTTCTTTATGATACATTAACATTTTTTTAATTAATAATAAGTTGATTTGCACCGTTGGTTTATTGTAGGTACTTACAGTCGCTCAATATTGATTTGAAGAAGGTTTTGAAGTGTGTTTTTGTAGAACCATCACTTATATTTGCAGGCTATAGTACTAGAGAGATTAGAGCTCAAAACCTTTGCACTAGATTAATGATTTCCAAACAAGATGAATTGGTTATTGCTCTTTACAATCCAAGGTAAGTACAATTTTACTCAATTCAAACTTACATTACTAGCAAAAAAAATTAATTAGTTACATATTTTATTTAGTGACCATTGGTCATTAGTTGTAATTAATGCATATGAAGATGTGATGTACCATCTTGACTCATTGAGAACAAGTTCACAAGAAGATATCAAATACATAACGAATATATCAGCTAACTTTGTTTGTGTTTTTTTCATCACTAAAAAGTTTATTTTATTTTGAATTATACTATATTTTAAAAAATATAAGGGCTTGACGATTTTTCAATCTTAGAAACTTTTGAAAAAGACTAAAAAAACCACATTCTAGAAAGCGGTAAAGGTAAGTATTTATAAGATAATTTAAAATTTAATACAATGATGTATAATTTAGTGCATAATAAAGTATGCATTGTAGGTTTTGTATTATAGTGTTATTTACAAATAGGAGTATTATGTTTGAGATACATGTGGAAAATTGTGACAAGGATAAAGAGCATTATTGATTCGGTATGTTTTTAAATTATTACTTACATTGTAACATTATAAATAGCATAATATGACCCATTTTTATTTTCAACAAAGTGTCTTCAACATTTTATGTTTTATAGATTGATACAAGAAGCTCGTACATGCAAATTGAATTGGATGAAGAACGAGTGGAGTAGGCTGAATTTTTAAATTGGTATATCTAAAAAGCATTTAGAATGTTGTTCTTGTTAATTCTGTAAATGGCTAACATGGGAATAAGCATAACCTTTTTTTGTGCATGACCTGTATATACTTATATACTTGAGGCAAAAGATGTAGGAGATAGACTTTAGTCTTGTGTCAATGTTTTGTTCATAGCCATCATTATATTGTTTTTGGTATATCACACAAGTGAATTGGTCTAGCAACACAAAACAAAGAAAGTGAATTGGGTAGGGGTTCAGGAAAGATAGATTATCGTAAATTTTGGAATAGGCCACTTATATATAAAAGGTTAGTTGAATATTATGTTAGAATTGTGTATCTGTTTTTGACATCATTGTTGAAGAATAAAATTATTGTTGGTTACTTACTATATTAAATTATTTGTCACTTTTTTATTGTGTTGTTAGGGTGGATTAGTTAATATGTGTTTCTAGAATGCTAAATTTTGTACATATATGACTTATGGTTGAAGAAGAAAATACTACTAGTTTGAGAGTTTATTTTGTTGATAAATTTGTCTTATGTCAGAATTTATGTCTTAAAACTCGTAATTTATAATCATATTCTATACAATAAAGTTGTAATTGAGAAATTATTAGGTGAAATTGAATATTATAATCTTAAAACCTATAAACTAAGGTCCTGCGGCTATTTTGAGTAAACTTGAACTTTATGTATAGATATAAGTGTACATCAAGTTCGAGTATATAGCCTAAATTCTCTATAGTATACGAATAAGATTGGACATCTTATTTTAGGGACACTATAGATGCGACTCGCTTTGTAGTTAGTACAAATGAAGTGATCCTAAATAGTTCATGTAGAGACATGAAAAGTGGGACATTCTATTTAAAGGGTTTACATAAGACTAGAATCATGAAATAGTCACTTTTAAGTTATAACATCGTTGACTCTATAAATCTGACTATTTCAATTATTGATGACCTAGATAACTTAATCTTGAGCTAACTATGAACTTCTATTCAAACAGAATTATCCTTATATCTGCATAGGTGAGGGCAGCTCAACAGCGCTGGCCCAATAATCTATCTTTCACCAATTTCAATAACATATCATTTTTGTTGTAGTGATCATTTATCTTTCACCAAATTTCAATAGCATATCGTCTATCTTTCGAGCTTCATATTTTCATCAATACCAACTCGTTTAATGCATATGACCACTTGATTTGATGCATTTTTTAATGATATTTACATCAATATCATAAACTGAGCATTCTATTAACATATCTTGGCATTGAATTTTCTTCAAAATTACAAAAAAGAAAAAAAAAATGTTGAAACTTTGGAAGACCATAACTTTGAGCATAGTTGTCTGAATTGTGCATATTTTTTTTAGTCCATGTAAATTTTCAAGAAAGTTGAGATGCCTTCGTCCCAAAAAACGTCATTTTCGCCCCCAAATAGAATAAATTCGAATCAAATCTAAACGATCTTTTAATTTTATACCCAACCTAAACGATCTTGTACCCTTGTACCCAGTCTAAACGATTTTGTACCAAGTTTAAACGATCTTATACCAAATTTAAACAATTTTGTACCAAATCTAAATGATAGTGGTACATCTCTGTCTATTTGAGATAGACAACCGATTGTTTAATTTAGATATTGATACACGATCGTTTAGATCATGTATCAATATCGTTTAGATCTTGTACCAAGAAGAAAAAGAAGATGAGAGATGAAGAAGAAGGAAGAAATTTTGAAAGAGGAAATAAAGAAATCGTGAACAAGAAGAAGGAGAAGTAATAATATGAAGAAAAGAATAATAAATTGCAAAGAAGAAGAAGGAGGAAAAAACTGAAGAAAAAAAATAGTACTGCAATAATCAAAACCAATAAGTGCAAATATGAAATTTATATAAAAAAAAAAAGTAACTGAGCTTTATGAACTTTTCTTAAATTGTTCTACGGACCATATAAATATTTAGCACTTTTGTTATATTTACGTAAACGTACCTGAGAAAAAACAGATTTGTTATATAAATTTGAACTACATTAAATTAATGAAAAAATGACATGAATAGTAGTATAAACATTATTGGAAGAATGTGTAAATGTAAAAGATCGGGATGTACAAGTTCTGCAAAACCAACACAACTAGGCATCTGTAAAACATATTCCTATGAAAGTTATCTAACGATGTTGGCCATCTACAACTTTAGTTATCCATAATTTAAGTTGTCTAAAGATTTTGATAGTCTACATCCCCGAAAAGTAAAGTGTAAGACCCGTGCTTGAATAGAAGATTTTGAAAAGTATTTTGCTAAACAATAATATAAGAAAACAAACGATCGTGTAAGAAAGTTAGACGATAATATAAGAAGTAAATGATCTTTGGAAAAGCTAAATGATCATGTAAGAGATTGAACGATAGTTTAGAAGGGTCAGCAATCGTGAAGGAGGTTTAAAGAGGTTCCCGGGGTTATAATTATCATATCAGTGGAGTAAATTTCAGGTGTCGTAACATGCAAAGACTTATAACTTGGTTAAGTAGAAGGTGACAAGGTTATAGGAGTTTAAGGAATGTCTAATCGAACTTAGGATTAGTATAAATAAGAGAATAGGACATAAGGAAAAGATTATTATTATGAGATTTTATAAAGAGAAAAGCTAGAGGTCGTTGTGTAAGAAGAAGAGTTCTGAACAAAGAGAGAAACTTAGTACAGTGAGTCATTTTCTAAATGGACTTAGATTATAAAGCTTTTCTTTGTAAGTCTCATGTTTCATGTGTCATATAATGCATGTTTACGTTTATAGAAAAGCATGATTTGAAAGAAGCTTTAATGTTATGTTTTCAAGTTAAAGTTCATGTCTTGTTGATTGTATTGTATGCTTGATTGAGAGTAAACCATTAGTCATATTTCTGTCTAACTATTATGTGCACTTAGTGAGTAAAGGCAACCATGTAGAGAAGACTTACATGGTAGAATGAGGTGAGACAATGCATAAAAGATATGTATTGTACCAAGAAGCCTGAGCTACAAGGAATGAATCAAGAAATTCTCAAGGATGTTGCTGATGAAAAGGTCATCACAATAATCCATGCACGATAATGGTTCATGTATTAGTGAAACTAATATGTATTTATGAGATTTGAAATGTGTTATTGAATTTAGGCATTGAGCTTGTGTTTAAACGAAAATGATTTATGAATTGTATTCCCAAAAGGTTTTAAAGGCAACACTCACTAAGTCTTTTGACTTATGTTTTAAGTTTCTCTCCCCCAAGTTGTAGAAACCAAGAGATCAATTAGAAATGTAAGAAATAGGGTTGAAAGATAAGCGATTGTTTAAGGAGTTGAGTGATTCGAGCTAAAAGGTCGTTTAGGAAACTAACCGGTAGTGTAAAAGGGTAAGTGATTGGAGCTAAGTAATGGATCAATGATCTAAATGATCGGACTGGGTACTAAATGATCGTTGAAGCTTGAAGACTTTGAAGGCTTTTGACATTTCTTTGTTAAGCTCCTGTTGTAGAAATTTTTGGACTTAAATAAATAAGAGTTGTGTTGCATTATTTAAGATGCTATTATTACTGTTAAGTTTGCATGATAATGGTTAATGATTCAAAGTTATGTGACACAAAGGCCCTAACACCCAATTTTAGGTTGAGTTGGGTGGGAAAAAAAACATCAATTACTCAATCCTACAATAAATAACTCCTAATTACTCACATTTTTCATCTCTTTATTTGCATCAATTCACAGTTTTCACTTTGTTGTTTCCGTTTTACTCATATTTCCAACATCGTATAAACTCTTCAAATTATTTTATCAAATGATAAATGACCTTCTAACTATTCACGTTTTTCATCTCGTTATTTGTCGTAATTAACATTTTCACTTAGTTATTCGTGTGAACTCATGTTACCAAGTACCACACACGTTGGGTGGTGATGGTGAGGAATGAAGAAGTGCAACTCCGTACCCCAACAGTTGTAGTGGATATAAATTGTATGCCTTTCGGGGCAAACAACCTGAAATGCGCTCCCAATTCACTCTCCAACAACCCCCCCCATGTTCAACAATTTACAAATATTTCCCATCTCCAAACGCCAAAACCCCATTAAAACCCTCGTTCAATTGCTCATCTTCACAACACATTTCAAACATGAAATCCTTCGTATTTTCCTCCTCTTTCTCATCCTCTCCCCCCTACTTCCAATTTCATTTCTGCTTCTCCATCCTTCTTTTCTTTGCCTTCTAAATCTGCGCAATGCGGCCCTATGTTCACCCAACTCTCAATTTTTTCACTTTCAAAACACCCACTATTTCGTTGCCTCGAAAGGGTTTTTTTTCAACCCAGAATCGAAACCCCCCAGATGAGGGCCTCTTTGTCACCGCCCTCTGGCGAGATTCATGTCATTCTGGGGCCGATGTTTGCTGGGAAAACTACCACTCTTCTTCGGCGGATTCAGTCCGAGAGCTGCAATGGCAGGTCTTTTATGCTATGCTTTCTTCTTCTTTAGTTAACCGTTTATTAATTTTCTTTTTATCTTTTAATATATTCTCATCACTCTCTCTGTATTGGCTTGATTATTAGCACGGTTGGTATCGGTATGAAATGGAAAAAAATCGTATTGAATTTACAACTTCATCCGCTATATTACTTGATCGACACTGAATATGAGTGGTTGGGTGGATAAGTTATGGTGAATTTGATATTTTATACTATATCCCTACGAATTTCACAATAATAGAGTTATGCATATTGGTGCTGAATGAGGTTTAAGCTGATATATGATGTTGTGGGGTATGACCGCTTGATAGAGAATGAATGGAACGAGTGAATTGCGAACTAAACTAAACTGATTCTTTGAAGAGAACCTTTAAATCCTTAATTTTTCCTTGCTCCTCGCTCCTCGCTCCCTCTCATTTTTTGAAACAAAAACAAAAAAACGTCTTTATTTTTTAGCTCAACATGGTAGAAGATAGCCTTATTAACGTTAGACCTCATGAACTTGGTTTTTCTTTCAATGAAGACTGCTAATATGGAAACACTGTTGTACCAAGTTTAAAAGAGAATTCTCACCAAGGGGCTGGTACATTTTCCACTCAACCTGTAAAATATAGGAACGTTTAAACAGGTAACATTCATTTACACATGCTTTCTGAAGAGTATGAAGCAATCAATCTACTTATCTGCTATTTGCTGTTGGATCACATAGTTTGGAGATGATACAAGAGTTCAATGACATTTGTGAAATAGACCTTAGAGAGGACATGTTCAAGTCATAGTGGCCCTCTATCTAAAATTTAATACCATCTGAAATTTAATATCATATGAGTTTATTTGACAAGTAAATGAGCAGAGCTACCAGCCAGATTATTGCCCTGTGACAATTGTTGAAGGTGCTCAAGTTAGCTGGAATACTCTCAAGAGAAGAAATTTGTGGAGTTTTGATAGATTTAATATTTCGATGCTCTTCCTGTCCATGTTCACATTCTGGATCTTCGATTAAGCGGTCTTTGTCATCATTTTCATTTGTAGAATCTTTTTTTCTTTGGGTTGGCATCTTGTCTTCCCTATTTTATTATCTTTATATTGAAAATATTTCCTAGCTTTATATTACCTTTTAAAATGTAGAACCTAATTACTGGATGGAATGTGTACTCTGGTGTATCTTAATTGGGTAGAAGCTTCATTTTTGGTACATATCAGAAGGTTTATTCCTTTTCCTTTTCATGCACTTTTTTTACAGAAGTGTAGCTATAATTAAGTCGAATAAAGACACAAGGTATGGATTGGATTCTATTGTTACACATGACGGCATGAAACTCCCTTGCTGGGCAATACCAAACTTATCATCTTTCAAAAAGAAATTTGTCAAGGTTCTCTGACAAGTATATAATCTCTCTCTCTTTATGATGCCAATATCATGCTTAGACATTTTATTAATTAAAATACGAAATATTCAAGCCCTTATAAAAGGTAGCAAAGTATTTAAATCTATGAGGCTAAAAATTTGATTTCCAATTAGAATGAGCAGAAAACTGAATGAGTAGACTTCTGAATTAACCGTAATAATAGGAACTCCTGATTTTCTTGGTAACAGAATTGTTAATTTACATATGATGTTGGGGTGACAGCTAGATGTGATTGGAATTGATGAAGCTCAATTTTTCGACGATCTATATGATTTCTGTTGCGAAGCTGCTGATATTGATGGCAAAACAGTTATAGTTGCTGGGCTGGATGGGGATTACTTGAGGTATAATCAAATTTTCTGGCTTACTTTTGTTTCATACGTTTAATTTCAATGATGTTCTTAGAAACTGATGGCATTTCATATGGTAAAACATTCAATAGAACTTCAGATTGGTTTCTAAATTGACTGATCATTAGTAACTCAATTAAAGCTTTTGTGTTGGGGTTTATACAAAAAACTGAACAGGAGGAACTTCGGTTCAGTTCTCGATATAATTCCTCTTGCCGATTCTGTAACCAAGTTAACTGCTCGATGTGAAATCTGCGGGAATAGGGCTTTCTTTACTTTAAGGAAGACACAAGAAAAAGAGACTGAGCTGATTGGTGGTGCTGATATGTACATGCCCGTATGTCGACAACATTACGTCAGCGGGCAAGTAGCGATAGAGACAGCAAGAACTGTAGTAGAATCACGCAAGGTTGGGTATAGGACTCCAGCATAGTTCTTAGTAGGTAAAAGTAGGTCTTCGGCATCATATACATCCCCATGGTGAGCATAGTTGTAGGGTTAGGGATATTGTTTTGTTTAGAAACTGTAATTGAGTTAATTATGCCTGTATTTTGATGGCTGCTTTGATTGATTGGATTAGATGGAAGGAAAAAACGAGTCAAATGTTGTATGTAACCAACAAAATTGAAAACTAATACATTATTGGGGGAGGAGACATTCAAAGTGGCAACCATGTGTTAGTTTGGGAAGTTGTTGATCAGCCAGCTGTTTAGTTTGTTGATTGTAATTTCCAATAACTAATTTTCATAGCTTTTTTTCATAATTAAAGACATGAAAAGTTGTTAATAATTGAATTGGACCAAATACTATTCTCTTTTTTCAAAATTAATAAATAAAAGTATGTGGGGTGTGGTGCATGTAATCACAAAAAATTGATACCTATTGTAAAAGTTTAATGGATAAACAATGGTAGTTTAATTACCCACTTATGTACTCCCAAGTATGTTATTGTTAATAACCAAAAGGCAGTAATTAATACGTTATGTCTTAATTAGGAATGTGGAAGTAATTAATATGTTTAAAGATATTTTTATACATATATAATGATGAAGTTTTGTATTTGTGTTTGATAATAACTAAAGTGGAAAGAGATGTTTGATAATAGATGGAGGAGAATCCACGTCTCCTCACTTCTCTTCACTCAATTCTACCAAATTTCAACTAAACCTAAGCATCCACCCTCACTCACAACTATAATTAACATCAAATTTATTCTATATCTTCTTCAGATTTGTGGAAATCAATCTAGATTATGTTGTAATTCGAATCCAAACAATGCAATGCTTTTTTATATGATTTTAATGTATCATGATTTTGATTTTCCAATTTATATTTTTAACTTAATATATGTATTGCCTTATAGCTTTAAATTTGAATTATACATTTTTTTTAGAAAAATTACTGTAAATGGCGAATCCGTCAAAATACTTACAAACACATAAGCAAAATTTTATATTTTATTAATGTTATTATCGATAAAACTAAAATTTTGCTATCTATTATAAATATTTTGATTTATTTTGCTTTACTAAAAATATTTCAATGTTTTAAAAAAATATTTCATAAATTAATTAATAATGATCCATTTACCTCATATTTAATGGTTAACTACAACTAGTTTTATAATTTATATAGGATGCATTTTTAAATATAGCAAAATTTTAGATTTATTTAATGTTTTAAACGTTGATAAACTTCTATCACTTTCTATGGATAATAGAATCTAAAATTTTAATATATTTTATAAATATTTTATCAATTTAATCTCTCTCTTTTGTTTTCTTTTTTTTTTCACAATTTCCCTTTATAAATATATTATCGAACACAAAAATAGTTGTTTAAATTAGAATTCAGTTCTTGAACATGCTACCATATGAAAACATAATATATATATATATAACAATTTTGATTAAGGTTTCTAAAGAAAAAAAAAGTGTTTAAGAAAACTTGTTTTTATTTAATTTTGTTTGGAAAAGAACAGCATAAATTTAAGTCTAAAAGTATTTCAAAATTAAAGTGATTTAGTGATCTTCAAATATTTTAATTTGTTGGAAGATAACTTATTTTTTAAAAATACATATTTAAAAATGTATTTCAAAAATACAATAAATCTATTGTTTCTCAATTTTTTGTATTAAGATACAATAATAAATAGACGGTGTGTTTGACACCCAGCTTAGGAATCAAATTCCTAATGCATGTGGCTTATCTGATGGGGGTTTTGATGTCTGAAAAATACAAATATGCATCTAATGCCTCTACTTGGACCGTTGATTTTAAATTAATAGGTTTAATTAATCTATTTGATTTTTTTAACTGTATATCCTAAATTTATCCTCCTTCAATTCTTTAATTGATCTTTTTCATATTCTGACCTCTAATTCAATTTTTGTGCTCTATTAATTTTCACGAAAATAAGGTAAAAACGAGAAATTTTAGCATTCAATGACAACAATTTTGATTACAGATGAATTAACATGAATTGTTTAATTATAAATATTACAAATCATTCACAAAATATAACAAATCACCTAATCTGATGGTGTTTATAAAAGTTCCAATTAAACAACATGAAAGGGTCTAATAGGTTTCATAATAAGCATAACCAAAAGGGTCAAGCAAAAATAAAAGTCATCTGGAGTTTTTTTGTTAAGCCCATCCAAATAAGTTGTCTTTTAGTCAAATTGACCAACAAAAAAAATGAAGAATATATGTGTGAAATATTTTACAATTTTTATTATATTACCAATATATTAATATTTGACTTATACTTGATAACATAATAAATAGGTTTATCAATTTTCACCTTAAAAAATATTAAAAAATAAGTCAAATTTTGTGATTTAATCAAAAACGTATTTGGAATGACTTAGAAGGAAAAAAAAAAGCTTTCAAAACTAATCTTAATTAATTTTTCAAGGTTAATGATGGTCGTCAAAAGTTCGCCAACGAGTTGTCAAAAATGATACTCATTGGCCATTGGTCGGCCAACAATGGTCACTGAGGGCGGTGTCCGGTGTTGTCCAACAAATTTTCAATATTGAATTAGAAAAAAAAAAGAGTAATCTATGAGCTTGAATAGTGTTTACTATTCAAATCCATGAGAAAAAGTATAGGAAGTCTTGGTGAAGACAATCATCAATCAATGGTGAAGACAAGACACTAACAGTCATCAATGATTAAGGCTATTGGGTGATCACCAACCATCATGACAATTGGTCACCTGAGATTATAGCTATCGGTCATTGACCATCATTGCCACCTTTTGTTAATAGGCACGATGATAGATCCTAGATCATTAACAATAACTATTGTTCGCAGAAGATCAAGATGTTCACTCAATGACACTAACATCCAAAGTTATAGAACACCAACAATCAAGATGATTGATCACTAACGATCAAGATGAACAATAATCAACCGTCAAAAGTTTGAAAGCTTACAATATTTAAATTAGTATACATTAATTTGATTAGAACATTGATTTTTATAGAATATTTGGAAATCATTAACATTATGTTTGGTTATATTAATGAGTAAATGCAATATAGGTAATAAAAAGCAAAAATTGGAATTCTGGTAAAAAATTGACTCAATTTCTCAAGATACTAATCATTGCTGTTTTTATTTTTAATTTCCTCTCAACTAATGTGATGTGCTGTTGCTTGGGTCCAACGCAAGCAATGGCCATCTTTCAAGGACAGGTTGGCTAATGTATTTTGGTGGATGAGCAATGAAATTAGAAGCTATATAATATCACAAACTTAGCCCCACTTTGCTAAACATTAGAAACGAAAAATATATACATTTATGAACAAACTAAAATAATAATAACAATAATAAAGATTAGTCAAACTCAATTCAACACATAGCTCTAATCTAAAAACACGTTTCAGAAGTTTGGTCAACTCAATCGCACTGTCCAAACAGAAACTTCAACATTTCTAGTAATTTTGATTACAAATCCCATACTATTCATTCGCTCCTGAATCATTGTGTTCTCATCTATCACATGGATCTTCCATGATGCATCATTCAGTGGCTTCTGTTGAGGCCCTTTTATCCTTTCTCAACAATGATTCTATTAGTTCAAGAAGTATCTAAAGAGTTTTCTTCAATTCTTCATGCGACTTTCTCTCCCTCCACTCCCTCCACTCCCTCCAATGTCCTTGCTTTTCTTCACTAAGGTTTAAATTTCAAAGAAACAAGGGTCACAATTAATTTAGACTTCAACCACTTGTCCAACTTAAGGGGGGATGTTATATGATGATATAACCCATAAGAACTTTTGCCAATCTGAACATAGGTTAGTGAACATAATTACTTATCTCAAATGCGACTTGAACCCAAACAATCCATCTATTTCATCTTTGAACCCAAACAATCCATCTATTTCATCTGATTGTTTTCAACATCTTGGTTACACTTTCGTGATAAGATTTTGGAGGATCGACACCGAAAGGAACAACAAAAAAAGGTTCTACATACTGAAAAATATGAAATTCATCGTAGTAAACACAACCATAACTTAGTGGTTGAAATATCTATGAAGATTGGAAGTTTAACCTCCCACTCCCACATTTGTGATAATAAACAAAACAGACTTTATAAACTGGTCACTCATACAGCCTTCTTTATTCCAGACCATACAAAGACTGAAATCTCACCAATGATGCAAATCCTCAACCCCCCTCTATTGGGAAGAAGAAATCGTAATACATAACCAAGATTTCTTCATCACTGTCAGAATGAGAGATGATAGATGATATATAGCTGCAACAAGTATAATCTACATCATACATTACCCTTTCATCCAATGAAATTAAGCACAAAATAGTAGATGGCTTAATGTCCCTCAGCCATAGGAACTTGCAAATGGAAGCTATCCTTTTACATGGAAAGAGAACATATAAAACATCAAGAAGCATTTCTAAATTAACCTCAACAAATTGCAACACATGAAAGAAAAATATTTGAACACTTGTTCTCCCGAAATAAAAGGCCATAGGGGAAAAGAGTAACAAGCAAAGGAAGAAAAAACAAAATTGAGCGGCAATTTTGCTTAAACTTTCTCAGGAATTGATAAACATCCAAAGGCTCAAACAAACAAACTTCATATTCATCACCAGATTTCTAGACAACTTCTGCAAATAATCTACCCTCCTAAATAGTTGTCACTGCCATATAAAGGAAAAGCAACAAAAAAACCTGATATGAACGATCAATATCTGCCCATTACTCTGAAGTGCATTACCATATGTAGATGACAACCACATAATTAGAGCACACAAGACTGCTAGAAGGATGAAATGCAACTAATAAAGCACAAAAGATCAGATGAAAAACTACCGAAGTAAATGCAACAGAATAATTTTTCAAGATCATTTGGCGTTGGGGTACTCTTTTGATACAATCATAAAGGACATCTTTCTCCCACTTGAGGCTACTATTTTCTATTTTCTGATACTCTGCGGAAATAAAGAGTAGTCATGGCAATATGACAACAAAATGTAATCTAATGAGACCACTTTGAATTAAAAACGGACTACTAACTTACAATGGCACAACAGACGAGTATATGATTCATCCGTCCAAATCCCTTAATGGGTCACCTTTGTTTATTGATCAAAACAAAGAATCATGTAATTTTTCAACTATTTCATTTAGACGAAAAATGGGCAACACAGAAAACAGTGAAATTTCAATTTGCTTATTGATACAACCCGGTTGCACGCTTAATAACTGAAACATCGTGAAGATGTCCACAATTAGAACTCAAATTTGAGGAAAAAAGCAAAAGAGAAAAAGAAAAAACCCTAAATCGCACAATCTTATTTCTTATAACGAGCTACCTCGCCATCATTGGGGAAGAATCCCATAAGCCGACCCGCCGAGTTCTGATAAGCGTACATGAAGCCTCCCATCAGGCCAATTAGACCACCGGTCACCATTGATGGGCCCCTTATCCCGGGCTTAATCCCTAAAATGCAGAGTCAGGGGAAGAGATTTTCAAGATGGTTCAACGAAATGGAAGATAAAAAAAAAAAAAGGAAAAGGAAGAAAGAAATTGATACCGGAAAGATAACCGACGGTGACGGAAACGCCGGTGATGGTGACGAAACGGAGGTAATCGAGAGTGTCGAAATTGCCGACGACTTTAGTGAATGGAGGGTTCCGATCTACTACTGGGTACTCTGGCTTGGTCGACGCTGTAATGTCGGTGTTCATCTTGTCTTCTCCGTAGCTAAAGCTGCTGATCTCCGCCGTCTTCCTCTCTCTCTAAAACTCGCTTGGCCAACTCGTTGAGGTTGAAGACGATCAAGTGAGTGTCTGCTGAGCTGACAGATGAATGAGTATTTCATGGGCTGGGCCCAAATTAATTGGGTTAGCCTCCACACGGCCCATTTTAAAAATGTTTTGATGAATTTTTGAAGGAAAATTGCAATTCATAACCCTCTCATCCATAATAATCAACCATATAACAAAATTTTAAAAAAATTGCAAATATAGCAAAATTATCGTTGATAGACTTCGTACGGTCTATCAGTGATAGACTAATATTTGCAACATGATCTATCAGTGATAGACTTATATCATTGATAGAATTTGACAAATTTTGCTATATTTGCAAATATTTTAAAATATTGTTATATATTTAATTATTTTGAATTTAATTGTTAAATTTGTAATTATCTCATTTTTAAAAAAGATAGATATAGAATTGTTCTACTAATGCCAAAAATATTTCATAAATGTAAACTTTAATTATATTTCACTCGAACGCTTCAACTTCGGGTTGTTGAACTAAGGGACTAAGGGGAAAAAAACTAGATTTTTGTGCAACTTTAGGAACACTTTAACCTTACTACATTCTCTCTCATATTAAGCTTTCATATTGTTTTATAATTAAGATATTAAAAAAAATCCAACCAAATTTAGAAATAATCATTAACTATGATTACTTGTATTTCTACGATTTATTCTATCTAAAGGTTAGGATATTTAGGTGTTTTAAACGAACAACAAGTGAAAATGTATAAAGACGAGGAAATCTCATTTTCATCACTAATGCATTGTATTTACAGGAGTTATGGATCAAATTTTGGAGACACGGGTGTCTTGCAAAAGCATAGCAAAGCAAACAAGTGATCGAGAGTTTTAAACTCTCATGTTGTACTAATAGAGCGTTGAGAGTGATTAATTCTCAATGCCCTGCATTTTCGACGTTGGAATTCCTTTCTCAATGTGGTTTTTCTGACCACATTCTTGACAACCGTTTAGTTGTCAGGAGAACTATTGTTACACCCCGCCTCACAGACACCCTTGCTTGCCATTCGAGACATGGTGTGACTTGAGTGTTCTAACGTGTTTAAACGCCAAAATACTCGATCTTAGGGTCCTTAAGCTTTGCTTAAACACCTAGTCTCTTAAACTTAAACTTAGAAATCATACTTTAGGAGATATAACAACTTAAAACATAAAGTAATCAACAAGTCCTTTATTAAACTTTATTAAACTTAAGCCACAAGATTACAACACTTTGCAGTTTACAAAGTACAAAACTTAAACTAAAACATCT
Organism: Cucumis sativus; assembly: GCF_000004075.3. Taxonomy (NCBI): domain Eukaryota; kingdom Viridiplantae; phylum Streptophyta; class Magnoliopsida; order Cucurbitales; family Cucurbitaceae; genus Cucumis; species Cucumis sativus. Next base: position 11,552,650 of record NC_026655.2, on the reverse strand, counting down.
TGCAGCTCTTCTTGCCTAGTAAGCTCATCAACTATTCTTATTTGGCCTTAACGTCTTCTTCTGAAAGATAAGATTTAAAAACGTAAGTAACAAACTTAATTAGGTTTAAGAAATCATTTTTGTAATACCTTTGCAAATATCATTTCATCAAGCATAACATAAAATAAAAATATATATCAGTTCATATAAACGCATCATTTTGCTTTAATGTTTCATCTCGCATAAACATACATTAGTTATCAAACATTCCTTTTGCCAAATATCCCAAAATAATTCTCTACGTTAGGTCTCATTACTTCACGTTTAGACTACTATATTAACAACGTTCGAGAATATACTAATTCATCCTTGTTGCTCAGACAACTAAACTTAATACGCTTCTTTCAACGTATTATCCAGCTTTTCATCACCATGTGACCCCTTTCACTCATGGTTGCCTTGACTCATTATGTGCACACAATAGTTAGCTCATTTTTATAGGAAGTAATTAATGGTTTGAACATCATTTCATGATAAATTCTATTTTGAAACACATAAAACATACTTTAAAAATGTAAGATTTTTCATAAAATATCTCTTATAGAAACGTTTGAATTGAAAATCAACATTTCAAATCAGTAAAGACTTTATAAAAGAAGCTTGTTGCTTCTATTTTCCTCTTCTTATGTAGCAACATTGGCAGCACTTCAGCTCCTTAGTTTTTCTCTTCAAAGTAACAATACTCAAAATCTAATTAAAAACCTTTATTTATACTACTTTCCAACAAGCTTAGTCACTCTTAAACTCAGGCAACTTGCTAGCTTTACTCTTAGTGTGCACATGTAAACTTAAGGTTTCTCAACTGCTTAACTTCTCTACATGTGGTCTGCTTAAGCTTTGACTCAACCATGCTTAACTTAATCTCTACACGTGGCCCATTAAACCTACTTAAGAATTCTGAGAATTTTTTTCTTCTTCTTGTGGAACATCTTTTGCAAGGTAACACATCCTTCACAAATCTTGCCCCCAACTTTCTTGCGAACTAACTTGATTGCCAACTCTTTTACTTCAAAACGCCTTCTTTTTTCCAAATCACCTAGTTCAGAACACTTAGCTAAATTTTAACCTCTTAGCTCTTAATTTATGTGTGGGTCTTACAACTATTTCCAACGTATTTTGGTATATGCCCCAACAACTTTATGCGTTGGGAGATCTCCCATTTCTTGTAGTGGTAAGGAGTGTCTGATGTGCATACAGAGTGAGGTGTAGAGCGATGTCACATGGCCAAGGGCGTGCGGCATGGTGAGCCCGAGGCAAGAACGCAACAGGCTACCTAAAGGTCTGTGCGCGAGCGAGTGCTGACTGTCGCCCACATACCTAGTTGCCAGTCATGTCACGACACTAGTTTTGAGCAGTTTTGGTGTTCTTGAGATTTTTGGGCTGAGTTTTGATGTTTTTGGATTTTAGAGGTTTAAAATGAATTTAAATTCTCTAATTTCAAGGCAAGAGAGGATTTGAAAAATTTATAGACGAAGGAATTTAGCTATCATCTACAAGTGACAAAATGAATTTAAAAATGATTTCTAAACATGATTTACTAAGTTTACGTTAAAAGCATGCTTTCATATTTGAAACTACACTTGATTTATAGAGTTGATTTCCAAAGCATGTGTGAGTTTCAAGTTTAGAAAAAAGTTTAAAAAGCATGAGCTTGACGGATGAGTTTGACTGAGAAGAAGTCGAAAGTTAAATTTTAGAAACAATATGATTAGGAAAAAAATGATTTCAGCAATCAATAATAATAAGTTTGAAAAACAAAGTATATCTATATTAAGTGGGAACCATGCATATACATAGAAATATTAATACAAAAATGAGGTATTTTTAAACACACTCGTTTAATTTTCAATATATTGAAGTACTTTTTATTCAACCATAAACTTACATATCTTGCGTTCCAACAACAAACTATATTCAAAAGATATAACCCTAGAAAAGTTCATTACTAAGATTACCATAAGTAGCTCTACCATAATTTATGACCTTATTAACCCCATGGCACTTAATACCCAAAGAACTAGAACAAACATTAGGAACATTGACTACAGCATTATTCACAACAAAATGGCCTCTTCCATTGTTATGGATTCTGATCATCCTATTATGGTAACCCGAAGGAACAATGGAACCCGTCGGAAATCGAATCAAGTCACTGAATTGAAGCGGCATGAGGATCATATGGCTGAGCACAAACGCCTCGAGACGGTCAACAGCGATGGAGATGTTGGAGATCTGGGGGTCTTGGGGGATGAAAAAGGTGATTTCTTTTAGGGTCAGTTGAGTAGTGATGTTGAGCATTTGGAGAAGGATGGCAAAGCCATAGAAGGATTGGGCCTTCATGTCTTCAATGGCAGCTTGGAGGTCTGTTTTGTTTGAGGTTTGGGATGAAACTATTGAGGCAGCTGAAGAGACATTAATTAAGAATAAGAGAGAAACAAGAACACAAATTCTAGGAATAATTATGCCATTAGTTAGGTGTTGAATGGACCAAGAAACAAATGAGGAATTTGAAGTTATTTATTAATGAGTTTTTCAATAATGTGTTTTATGTATGTTTTTGGTTAGAGATTAGGTTGGTCATGGATCATACCCATATATATTTTCCTTATGTCAGTGTTGATCTAGAGTTTAGCTTTTTTTCATCAACTTTGTAGTCCTCTCAAACATTCAGAGTGGATGGGGTTATAATAAAATTAATTATACGTTGATACCTTCCCCTTTATCATCTTTCTTGGTTTTATCACGTTAAATCATAACTCAATCTACTCAAAACTTTGGTTTTATAATCTTTGGTTCTCTTTCTTGTAACCTTTTCATGTTTGATGAACCCTATACAAACAACTGCACCAAGTTCTTTTTAGGAGTATCTGTCAACATCCGTTTTGAAAGGAAAAAAAGAGTAATCTTACAAAAGGTTGTTTTTTATTTTTAGAATTTAGCTACTAATCAAATTTTAACTATTATTTTTATTCTTTAAGAAAATTTAAATTTCAAGTCAAGATAAGACGAGGACAAGACAAAAGTGAGCAAGAAATTAGCACATGTTTTAAAAATACTCAAACCGAAAAGAGAAAAAAATATCAAAGAAACATAACATATACGAGTTTTGATAAACTGAATTATTAAGACTCAACAATTTACGGTGAAATATGACAACAAAACGCTCCTACTCAGTTCTTCGCCCTGCTCCGATTCTACTCTAATTCAGTTTTGCTTTGCTATGCTTTTGTTTTGTTTTATCCTTGAAATTCTTTGTGTGCTTGTTCTCGTGGATTTCTAATTCTATTCTAGATCTACTTATTTGATTATTTTCATAACAAATTCAAGTTTGTGAGACTAGAACATTGAGTTTGAGGGAGAGTATTGTCCTAACTAGAGTATTTTGTGAGATATTATTTTCTTTAAGTGTTTTGTTCTTTATCTATATAATTAACTATCCTTGTACTTCTCCTAATTTATGGATGAAATAGAGAATTATTTCAGGAAAACAACTAAAGATATATTTATATATAGAGGAAAGAAAGGTAAAGATATATATTATGATATTAACTTAAAAACAAAAAGAAAGAATTGGATTGAAATGGAAGTGGAGGTGGATGCCACATCTTCTTCCAAAAGATAGATCCAAATAAAAGGTATTAATGTTAAATATCACATCTTTGGCTCTCTCATCACACACACATTAACTGATTAAGTTTATTTTCCATTGGCTATTGCATGCTATTGGGGTCAGAAAGCACTTTCCACCTTCCACCTTCCACTACTTAATTTGAATTCACTGACTTGATTCTCCCTTCCCATAACTATTCCATTCAATTAACTCCAAATTAATTAAAGTCATCTAAAGTGTTAAGCATGTGGCTAATGTTTTTTAAAAAAAAAAAACAAACAAAAAAAAAAGTATTAAGACCCCAATCTATATTTAAGAATAATAACCAACCTTTTTAATTATCCTCTAACTTAAACATATATAGCTCAACGCAGCTCAAAGTATCACTAAATTAATTTTTCCTCACATTAATTATAATGTTATATTCTAAACACACAAATGTCTTCTAATGCCTAATTAAAGTGTAGATTGTACTGTTCTAAAATAAACATGATATTATATTTGTGAAAAGAAAATATACAAATAAGATGTGATTTTGTGAAAGTAATGCATTTGGTTTGAGTAGAAAGAGTATTGAATACGCGCAGGACCAATTACCCAAAAAATAAAGCTGTTTATTATTATTATTTAACGTAAGATTGAAGGAATGAATTGTTTTGTGGATGAACATAAGAATCTAAACTTTCTCGAAGGCTGTGAAATGAAGCCCTTAAATTAAAGCTTTCTTCAAATTTGGCCACTCACATTTTCAAAACCCACACGCTGTGTATTGTTGATGAAGAAACAAATGTCTTCCTCTACTCACCTCATCATTCTCTCTCTCTCTTTCCTCCTGCTTTTTATCATAACTCCAACCATATCAGGTAATTCATCTCTTTCTAATTAATGTCGATGTGAGTTCTTGATATCGTTTCATTTTAGATATACATTATTATCGTTACCTTTATTTCTTATTCGTCAAACTATTTCATACAATAATTATTAGACATATAGTTGTTTTCCTTTGTATACAAATCCAAGATCGTTTTCTTACTAGACTTTGATTACATTATTTGTCGAACAAAAGGGACTGTCAAAATCAAAATGCTATGGTTGTTTTTCAAATTTTTTCCACTTTCATTACTTCAATAGATGAACATTTATTGTTTTTAAAAGTCTTGTTTATTTAGGTTTCCACTAAAATGATTTTGTTTCTAGCCATCTACTTTTAAAATATATGCTTGTTTTTCTCAAATTTTCAGTCACTGATTGAAGGATGTATTTGAAAACTTTTGTCAAATTCGAAAAGCAAACACTGCATATATATACTTTTTTTAGTTTTAAAATTTTGCTTTGGTTTTTCCAAAACATTAATAAAAAAAAAATGAATAGCAATTAAAACAAAGAAACTTATAGATAGAAAAGTGTTTATAAGTTAAGTTCTTTTATTAAAAAATTAAATGAAGAAACTAGGAAGTTGGTCCTTGATGGTTACAAAAGAACAATGTTGGGTGGATGCTTCTCACTTTGAGTTTCCCTATCAAACTTTTCAACTTTAAAATGAATTTTTGGTAGTGGCTAAAAAACATCAGTGGGATCCACTTAAAAATGCAACGAAAATAGAAAAGTAATTAGAACAAAACCATATTAAACATAAAATATTCGTACTTAAAACCAAATTAATCAATAAAATAAGAAACAGAAAGGTTATATATATATATGAATCCTTTGCAGAGAAGATAGTGTATTAATAAAGTTTGATTTGGGACAGGTGATGTATCGTTTGATGAGGAGTGGTGCATAGCTGATGAGCAAGTTCCAGATGACGAGTTGCAAAGAGCTCTTGATTGGGCTTGTGGAAAAGGAGGAGCTGATTGTAGAAATATTCAAATGAAGCAACCTTGTTTTTACCCAAACACTGTTAGAGATCATGCTTCCTATGCCTTCAACAGTTACTACCAAAAGTTTAAGCACAAGGGAGCCACTTGCTATTTCAATTCAGCTGCCATGGTCACTTCTCTTGATCCTAGTAAGTATAACATCAAACTACTTAACCATAAACGCTCGTTGGGATTAGGGTTAGAAAAAATTTGTCAAGAGATTACAAAGAACTCTTGACGCTATCCAAAAGGCATCATAATAATACCACTCTCGACGTTGTATATACGACCTCGAGAGTTCTCCATGATCTCCTGACGCATCATGTTGTGCGTTGGAAGATCCTCTATTTCTTTTTATTAAAAAAACACTGTCGATTACCCTACGTCACCTTTTTTATTGTTACAATTTCATTTGTTTTCTAACACTTTGATCTAAAATATTTAACAAAACTTGGTATTCTTTGGCAGGTCATGGTTCATGCAAGTTTGAGTATGTTCCTTGAAGAAGAGCATATTTATATATATAATTAATTGATGGATCAAAGATGGTCCCTGATTATAACTGGAGCTTCTTTTCAAATTCCATTCTTGATTTTCTACTTTGGATGTGAAAGCATTGTTTTCCCATTTTCAAATTTTAAGGTAGGATGGTTGCCTTAATATTTTAGAACCTAAGGTTTATTAATTAATCAATCAATGGAAGTATGGATGTTTGATTTTGTCTTTTAATTTATGATGATGAAATATTCAATCCAAGTTTGAAGAGTCCACACACTTCATGTATTGATTGAGTTTCAGATACGTGCTTCCCCTAAACTATGACAATGAGGGAGTGAGATAAAAGATTGTGTGATCACCTGTACGAATTTGGAGTATAACCAATGTTGTGATGGAAGGTTATGGCACACTATAATGGTGAATTTGATTAACTATCCATAGGTTACATGGACTCGCTCCAAGTTTTCTAAAATTGTTTTGTTCTCTCTTTAATTGACCTCTCAATGCGCTAGAACATCTTTTTCAATTTATTCCTTCTTAAATCGTTTGTTTAGATTTATTCTCAAACAAGAACAAAAGTTCCAAAATTTGGGTCATTTGGTTATGAATCCTTTTATATTATATGTGTAAAAGATATAAATAAATAAATAAATAATTGTAATGGGTAGTAATTTTGATTTATAATTATTTTTATATTCCATATTTCTCCCTTGACAATTAATTGATACATAGAGAAAGAAAAGAAAGATAGGGAGATAAAAAAGACGACTAGTAAATAAACGTGTGACATTCAACAAAGTGGTGAGGAGGGTGGAGCGGTGGCCGATGGCTTCTATATCCCTCATTCCCTTCTTCCTTCTTCCCTCTTCCACTTTCCCCTTTCCCCTTGGGTGTTCACCGTAGTCGGTTAGGAAGATTTTGGGCCTCATCTTCTTCTGTTCCATGAAGAGGTAAGGTTTGGGTTTCTTTGTTTAGTAGAATTTTGGATGAATTCTTTGTAACTTTGAAGAATTTCATACTTCATGATGTATATAATATTCTTGGAATAGGTTTTAATCTGATTTCTCTGTTTTTGAATGGAATGATTTTATTGTTGTGATCAAGGACCAATGATTAATCGTACCATTTGAATGATGGATTTTAGTCAAAATCAGATCGCAATTTTATTCCAATTATCATCACTAATGTTGAACTACTATCCTTCAGATTTAAAATTGAGTTATGAGTCTGGATGGATGAAAGAATGGAGAGAAAGAAAGAGAGGAAATATAGAGGAATTGGACTTTGAAGTTAAGAATTTGGAAGAGGAAAAAAATATTTTGTGAACAATATTGCAAAATTCCAGCCAAATACTCATTGACCAAAAAGTCTTCTAAACGAATTTGATAGCTCATTTTATAGTAAAACGGCATCCAAAGTTTGCATATTTGAAGAACATCATTAGAGCTGTTTTTTTTAAATGTTTTTGTTATTTAATGTAATTTTTCTTTTAATAGTCTTATGTTGTTATAATTATGATTTGAAATATTATTCTTCATTCAATTCATCCATGTCTTAAATGTTGATTCTAATTCAACTCAATTTTACGTAAATGCTGTGAGAAATATTAAAGATAACGAAAGTGAGTATTTTAGTAAAATAATTTATATAAAGTTGAGCTAAAAATAATAAATTTAAATTTAAAATAACATACAAATATTGCAAAATTGAAAACTTAAAATTAAAAAGAAATATTTAAATAAACATATTAAATATTCAAATTTGAAAAATGAACATAATATATAAATTTAAATATTCAAAAGTTTAAAATTCAACATTAAATTAGAGAGGTAAATAGGAAAAAAATAAAGGTAGCTAAATAGAAAAGAAATTAAATTAAATATGAAATTTGAAAATATAATACATCAATCTAAAAATTAAAAAAAAAAATCAAAATTAATAATAATAATAAAAAACAATACAAAATCATCAATGTTAGAGTTAACCCATGAATCAAAAGGCCATTCCAAGCATGCCTCCTTGTTAATGAACCAAACTAGGAATTATAAAAAACTAAAGTAATGCAATCAAATAAAATGGAAATAAAACTAGTTTTATAGTTTCTCAAAATTTTAACCAAAAACACCAATGGTTATCAAATACATTTGCTTCTTAAAAAAATGAGAAATTGAAACAAGTTACAATAGTTTTTGTTTGGTAGGTAGATTATTTTAGTTGAAAAATTGCGAAAAAAATGCTAAAATAGAAGGATAAAAGATTTTTGGAATTGATTTTGAAAAAGTTGATTTTTATGACAAATTGAGGATGAATTGTCTAAATCAGCCTTCTTTAATTTTTCCTTTTATCTTCCCTTCCATTTTCTTCTTTTATCTTTTCCTTCCCTTCCATGGCACTTTTATTTTCTTCATCAATCGACACATTCTTCTACTCACAAGTGTAAAGGCAATTCTTTCCTTTTCATCGTTCTCTATTATGTCTCTATCTTTTTTTTCTCTCCTTGTAAAGTTGATTTTGAAACTAATGGTGAAAGTTTGAAATGTGTGAGATGTGTGCAAAATAAAACATCAAGCCTAATAAACTTACTAAACATGTACAAAATCACTCTAAATGATTTATGAGAGATAACAATTTGATTGTGAAACTCATAGTGAACATTTGAAACGTGCAAGATAGATGCGAGATAAAATATTATGACATAATACTTTAATGGTCACCTATTTCTTAATCTTTGGTGCTAATCTCCTCTTCATTAGCATTATAAGTCCACTCCAAATATCAACAAATTTTCATTGAAGCTCCATTTTTACATCAACTTCTTAGAGACAATCCTTCAAACTCACTCTTCTTTGGCTCTTTCTATCACTTAAATCAAATACAAAAATGGGAATTCATCTTTGGCTCTTTCTATCACTTAAATCAAATACAAAAATGGAAATTCATCTACCTTCGCTTCTCCTCAATGCCAAGCAAATATTCAGAATGCAATTTGTTTCAACAAGATGTCCAAGTAGAATACTATTGTATATTGTTTTTCTGTATAAATTTTAAAGCAATACAAACAAACAACAAAATCATACTCAGCTCAGTCTCCATGATCAATTTAGTGTTCTTTCTTTTCTGTGCCCGTGTCTAAACAACAAAATCACATTTTCACCCAATCTCTTCTAGCACATTGCATCATAACCGCAATGAAAAACTACAAAATATCGGTCCAAATGCAACCCATAATGAAAATTTTCCGTAACCATTTGCCACACCCACAATCACAATCTTCTTCAAACATGATGAAAAGAAAGGAAAAATGATGAAGTACTAACCAAATTCGCTGGAAATGAAAGAAAATAAATCGCTTGAATGGAGAAGAAATCGTCCGACGATTCGAAAAACTAAAACCTAAACAGATTAAGAACGAAAAATTTGATTCTGAAACCTAAACAAATTAAGAACGGAAAATGTTATAAAAAGGGACTTTTGTTGTAGTGACGGGGGCTTGACCATCGACGATGGTGAAGAAGACGACGACCGAGAGTAGAGAGAAGAGTTGAAGTCGGTTGGGTTTTGCCTCTGTTCGCACGAGATTTCCGGAGAAATTTAATTCGTGGACTTGAACTTGGAGTTGATGTTGTATTTTTGTTGATTTGATGCGATGCGGTTCAATCTCTAGAATTTGATCCTCTGATTCTCTCTCAACTGTATGTCTACGCTTGATTTGGAGGAAGCGGAGCACGTGATGTTCTTGAAGTTTGTTGAACGTCTACGCTTGATTTGGAGAAGCGGAGCACGTGATGTTCTTGAAGTTTGTTGAACGTCTACGCTTGATTTGGAGAAGCGGAGCACGTGATGTTCTTGAAGTTTGTTGAATCTACGCTTGATTTGAGAAGCGGAGCACGTGATGTTCTTGAAGTTGTTGAATGCTACGCTTGATTTGGAAGCGGAGCACGTGATGTTCTTGAAGTTGGAGTCTTGGAAGAAAGTTTGTATCTTCAAAACAGCTTCAATCTTCGAGGATGGTCAACTTCAGAAGTTAGGGAGTCTTCTAGCTTTTGGAAGAATTCTCTCTGGATCTTCTAGAGTCAAAATTTTCCAACCCCTGCAAATGAGGAGAATTCCTCTATTTATAGAGTTCACTGGTGGGCTTTATGGGTTTGAACTTGGTTGGTCCATGGACCAGACCCATGGGCTCAACCATATGGACTTAGGTTATATTTAGTCTTTGGGCTCAATTAAGCTTATTTTTTTGGCTTAATTGAACTAAAATGATTAACTTAATCCAACGATTAATATGAAAACATGTGGCATTATTAGAATGACCAATTTATTTATTTTAACTCTTTAATTTGGGGCATGTGTCAATTTTAATTAGTCCCAAATTTAATTATTTGTACTTTTCATCATTAACTTAATAAATGATGTGGCAACTTGTGATTGGTCTCAAAATTTCTTATTCAACAAATGCCCCCTTTTCGAGATTTATGCACGTATATGGGTGAATGAATCTCGGAAAAGATAAATTTGAAGTCAAAGTACGAGCTTTTTTTTTTTTTTCTCAATTCAGCATATCAAATTAATCAAACTATGAATTTAGTACGTGAGTTTGATTTAAATTTAAAATAAGGGTTGGAATATGGCCAAACCTTAAAAAAAATTCAAAGTTTTATTTCCCACTTAATTTTATTTGAGGGGAAAAAAAAATTAATATGATGATTTTTTTTTTTAAAGTAAAATTTGGAATATAACCAAAATTTTAATTTTGAAATAAGGATAAGGTTTCTACCGTACCTTAATTTATCTTGGGATGCATAAGAATTTGGAATGACCAATTTTAATTTGAGATAAAAAAATCAGGTCCTCAATCTTAGGTAAAGTTGGATTTATGGCTCCGATTTAAATTCATGATAAAAAGGAGGTCATATATGCAAGTTAATTTAACTTGAATTTTGAAATTGAGAATATTTATATATATATATGTATATATTTTTAAAAATGTTGAAATTTTTAAATATTTTAAATATCTCAATAAAAGTTAAACTTGAGATTTATCCAAAAAAAAAGAAATAATTTAAAATAAAATAAGATAATTGGATTATCTTTTCTTTATATATATATATATTTTTAAAAATCATTCCTATTCCTTTTAGGAATTGGATTTGTTTTTTTTTAAAAAAATAATTAAATATCATTCCTAATCCTTTTAGGAATTGGATTTGTTGGGCTATAAATAGACTCATACTACTCACTTATACCTCATCCAACGCTTATTCCTCATCAAATCGGCAGAAAGGTATAGAAAACTTTTCTTCTCCCTTTCTTTTTTTTTTTTTCTCTTTTTTTTTGTGTGTGTGTTTTTTTTTCTGTTTTGTTTTGTTTTTTTGTTTGTTTTTTTTTTGTATTTTTTTGTTTTTGTTTTTTTTTTTTTTGCAGGAATGACTTTGTCGAGCTTCTTCTAGGGACGATCGGGCTTCTGCCGTCAGATCTATCGCCCTAGTAGGAGAGATCGACTCTGTCATCGTCGGGCTTCGATCTTCGTTTGCAGAAATGACTTTGTTGAGCTTCTTCTAGGGACGATCGGGCTTTTGCCGTCAGATCTATCGCCCTAGTTGGAGAGATCGACTCTGTCATCGTCGGGCTTCAATCTTCGTTTGCAGAAATGACTTTGTTGAGCTTCTTCTAGGGACGATCGGGCTTTTGCCGTCAGATCTATCGCCCTAGTAGGAGAGATCGACTCTGTCATCGTCGGGCTTCGATCTTCGTTTGCAGAAATGACTTTGTTGAGCTTCTTCTAGGGACGATCGGGCTTTTGCCGTCAGATCTATCGCCCTAGTAGGAGAGATCGACTCTGTCATCGTGGGCTTCAATCTTCGTTTGCAGAAATGACTTTGTTGAGCTTCTTCTAGGGACGATCGGGCTTTTGCCGTCAGATCTATCGCCCTAGTAGGAGAGATCGACTCTGTCATCGTCGGGCTTCAATCTTCGTTTGCAGAAATGACTTTGTTGAGCTTCTTCTAGGGACGATCGGGCTTTTGCCGTCAGATCTATCGCCCTAGTAGGAGAGATCGACTCTGTCATCGTCGGGCTTCGATCTTCGTTATCACCAATTGAGCTTCTTCGTTTTTTTTTTCTTCTTCTTCTTATTCTTCTTTCTTTTTGTTTTTTCTTCTTTTGCTTCTTTCTTTTTTGTTTTCTTCTCTTCTTCTTTCTTTTGTTTTTTTGTTTTTTTTTTGTTTTTGTTTTTTTTTTTCTTTTTCTTCTTTCTTTTTGCTTTTTTTTTCTTTCTTCTTCCTTCTTTCTTCTTCATCATTTTCTTCTTTCTTCTTCTTGCTTCTCCTTTTTTTTTCTTTCTTTCTTGGTTGTGGTACTAGGGAGAAGATGAAGATGAATCATCTAGCTTGCGACACCTTAGAGCTGATGAAAATGAATTCCATCGGCCGGGTTGCGACACCTGTTAGATGATAAAGATGAATACTCTCAGCTACGACATATAGGAGAAGATGAAGATGAATCCTCTCGGCTATGACATATGGGAGGAGATGAAGATGAATTCTCTTCAGTTGCAGCACTTGGAAGAAGATGAAGATGAATCCTCTCAGCTATGACATATGAGAGAAGATGAAGATGAATCCTCTCGGCTATGACATATGAAAGGAGATGAATCCTCTCGACTATGACATATGGGAGGAGATGAAGATGAATCCTATTCAATTGCAGCACCTGGGAGAAGATGAAGATAAATCCTCTCGGCTATGACATAGGAGAAGATGAAGATGAATCCTCTCGGCTATGACATATGAGAGAAGATGAATCATTTTCGATTGCAGCACCTGGGAGAAGATGAAGATGAATCTTCTCAGCTATGACATATAAGAGAAGATGAAGATGAATCCTCTTTGATTGTAGCACCTAGAAGAAGATGAAGGTGAATCCTTCCGGCTACGACATATGAAAGAAGATGAAGATGAATTCTCTTTGGTTGCAACTCCTAAAAGAAGATGAAGATGAATCTTCTTTGGTTGCGACACCTGAAAGAAGATGAAGGTGAATCTTCTCGGTTGCGACTCTTAGGAGAAGATGAAGATGAATCTTCTCAGTTGCAATTCCAATGAGAAGATGAAGATGAATCCTCTCGGTTGTAGCACCTAGAAGAAGATGAAGGTGAATCCTTCCGGCTACGTCATATGAAAGAAGATGAAGATGAATCCTCTTTGGTTGCAGCACCTGGAAGAAGATAAAGATGAATCTTCTTTGGTTGCGACACCTGAAAGAAGATGAAGGTGAATCTTCTCAGTTGCAATTCTTAGGAGAAGATGAAGATGAATCCTCTCGGTTGCAACACATAGGAGAAGACAAAGATGAATCCTCTCACTTGCGACACCTTAGAGCAGATGAAGATGAATCATCTTCGGTTGTTACACCTGAGAGAAGATGAAAATGAATCTTCTTGATTGCGACTCCTAGGTGAAGATGAAGATGAATCATCTCGGTTGTAACACATGGAGGAAGACAAAGATGAATCCTCTCACTTGCGACACCTTAGAGCAGATGAAGATGAATCATCTTCGATTGCAAAACTTAGAAGACGATGAAGATGAATCCTCTTCGGTTGCAATAAGCTGAAGATGAAGCAGAGGTTAAAGCTTTAGCATTGCATGCATCTTCTTCAAGAGGCAGAAACGATGTTACACTGTCGTTTTCATCTTGGAGAGGCGAAGGCAGAGCTGCCGATCGTCGTCCTATCAAAGTTGTACCATCGTTATCCTCTCAAAGAGCTGGAGCTGCAGCATCGATGAAGCCTTCAAACTTGAATATAAGGAATCATCAATGAAACTTTTATGCTTGAATTTGAGGGATCATTAATGATGCCTTTGAGCTTGATTTTGAGATTCTTTTTTTTTTTCTTTTTACATGCACTCAACTTGTACATAGTCTTTGCACGGAGTTTGTACATCTTCAATTTATTTCATCTCATTGTTACTAAAGATGAACATCTTGAATTTAGGGATTTGCCCCCAATTTGTTATGATTCCTTAGTAGAGATGAACACCCTTTGAAGAAAAGAATTAACTCACGACGTAGTTCAAGGTTTTTTTTTTTTTTTATAATGGTGGACTGAACTTAAAGTTTTCTTTAAGTTGCCTACGTACCCTTTATAATGTAAGGATCAAGTCATAACGTAGTTCAACTTTTTGCTGGACTGGCTTAAGGTTTTCCTTAAGCTGCCTACGTACCCTTTATAATATAGGATCAGTCATAACGTAGTTCAACTTTTTTTGCTGGACTGGGCTTAAGGTTTTCCTTAAGCTGCCTACGTACCCTTTATAATATAGGGATCAAGTCATAACGTAGTTCAACCTTTTTTTTTTTGCTGGACTGGGCTTAAGGTTTTCCTTAAGCTGCCTACGTACCCTTTATAATATAGGGATCAAGTCATAACGTAGTTCAACTTTTTTTTTTTGCTGGACTGGGCTTAAGGTTCCTTAAGCTGCCTACGTACCCTTTATAACATAGGGATCAAGTCATAACGTAGTTCAACTTTTTTTTTTTGCTGACTGGGCTTAAGGTTTCCTTAAGCTGCCTACGTACCCTTTATAACATAGGGATCAAGTCATAACGTAGTTCAACTTTTTTTTTTTTTTGCTAACAAAATTAAGCATAAAATTTTTTAAGAAATTTACCATTGATTGGGCCAATTCGTAGTCCGTCTTGATCAACGATCTTGTATGCGCCATTTGTATAAACTTCTTTAACAATGTAGGTCCATCCCATTTAGGTGTGAACTTATTTCCTGTATGCCTTGTTGTGATGATCGGTCTCCTTACGGCAAGTACTAGATCACCGACTTGAAAGGAGCGAGGTTTAACGTGTTTATCAAAAGCTTTGGACATTCTCGCTTGATAACATTCCAATGCTTGCTGAGCCTCTAATCGCTTTTCGTCAAGTGCTTCTAATTCTTGAAGACGTAACTTCACATTATCTTCGGTAGTCAATCCCTCTTGTACTGCCATTCTTAGTGACGGAATCTCCCTTTCGAGAGGAAGGACAGCCTCCACACCGTAAACAAGCGAATATGGTGTAACCCCTGTAGGGGTGCGATGAGTCGTCCGATAAGCCCATAATGCCTCGCCGATCTTTTCTTGCCAATCCCTCTTTGACTTGGAGACAATTTTCTTTAAAGATTACACAATGTTTGTTGAATGCTTCTGCTAGTCCATTCGCAGCTGCGTTGTACATGGATGACTTATATTGCTTGAATTTGAATTTTTCACAATAACTTGTCCATCATACTATTGGAGAATTGCTTTCCATTATCCGTCACGATTCGATGTGGAATACCGTATCGATAGATGATGTGTGTTCGAATAAAGTCTGCCACGTTCTCCTTCTTGGCTTCTCTCAATGAAATGGCCTCAGCCCACCTTGAAAAATAGTCTGTTGCTGCTAGGATATAAGAATGTCCTGCTGATGATTTTGGTGTAATGGGGCCAACCAGATCGAGTCCCCAAGCCTCAAAAGGCCAAGAAGCCACAGTTGGATGAAGAGGTTCTGGAGGTTGGTGTATGAAGTTTGCATGGTATTGACAAGGCTCACACTTCTTCACATAGTCTATTGAATCTTGGATCATCTTAGGCCAGTAGTAGCCCATTCTTCTTAGCTGGAATTGAAGCTTTGTCCCGATTGATGTGCTCCACAAACACCTGCATGTACTTCCTTTAGAGCTTTTACCGAATCTTCCTTTCCGAGACATCGAAGGAAGAGCCCTTCAAGAGAACGGCGATATAAAGTTCCCTTGTAATAAATGAAGTGTGCTGCCCTTCTTCGTATCTCAATTTTATGACGAGAATCCTTTGGAAGCTTTCCATGTTCAAGATACTCTATGATGGGTTGACGCCAATCTTCTTCATCAATCAAATAGGATGTTGCCATGTTCACTTCCTGACATTCAGGCCTAACTGGGGGTATAATCCATCGTTGACAAAGTGGTATGTTCAGAGTTACATCATCTGGCATGGTCAAGGCCGTGGCTAAATTTGCCAATGCATCCGCTCTCTTATTTTCTACTCTAGGGACATGTTCTAACATCACATTATCAAACTTTTCCATCAATTGTCGAGCATAAGCAAAATATGGCTTCAAGTCTTCATGTTTCACGTCATATTGAAGCGAGAGTTGATTGATTATCAATTTTGAATCACCATAGACCTCTATGAATGACACTCCGATTTCTAATGCTATTTGAAGGCCAATTATCAAAGCCTGATATTCAGCCACATTGTTTGAACACAATTCGGAAAGTGCAAAGCTATAAGGCAACATATGCTTCTCAGGAGAAATGAGGACAATGCCTGCCCCCGCACCACTTCTTCGAGCTGCACCATCGAAGTACATAGTCCAAGGTTCCATAACTTCTGTGAAGAAAACCTCATCGTCTGGTAGGTCATCACATAACTTCCAATCCGAAGGAATTGGGTGGTCTGCTAAAAAGTCTGCTAGCGCTTGTCCTTTTATCGCCTTTTGGGGAATATAGACAATGTCATATTGTTGGAGTAGAACCGCCCATTTGGCTAAGCGTCCAGCGATGATTGGCCTGGATAGAACATACTTTATAGGGTCTGCTTTTGCCACTAGATGAACCGTGAAGGCCTGCATATAATGCCTCAACTTATCAATGGCAAAGAAAAGTGCAAGACACATCTTTTCGATAGGAGAATAGTTAACTTCAGCCCCAATTAATGTTCTGCTTAGATAGTAGAGAGAACGCTCCTTTCCCTTTACCTCTTCTTGTGCCAGTAATGCTCCTAAGGACCTTTCTTGTGCAGCAATGTACAATATTAGTGGTTTGTCAGGTACTGGAGCTCCCAGCACTGGGGAGTAAGCAAGTATTTCTTTATGCTATCAAAAGCGTTCTGACAAGCTTCATCCCACACAAAATTTTCTCCTTTTCTCATCAACTTTTGAAAAGGTTGACACCGACCGGCCAAGTTAGAGATGAACCTTCGGATGTAAGCCATCGTCCTTGGAGACTTCTTAGGTCATGCAAACTTTTAGGTCTTGACATCTTCTGAATGGCATCAATCTTGGACTGGTCTATTTCGATCCCTCGATGCCTTACAATGAAGCCAAGAAATTTTCCTGAAGTTACACCAAACGCACACTTGAGAGGGTTCATCCTTAGCTGATATTTTCGCAAGCGATCAAACACGACTTTTAGATCCTTCAAATGGTCTTGTCGTCTCTTTGTTTTGACTACAAGATCATCAACATAACATTCAACATACCTGTGCAACATATCATCAAACACTTTCTGCATGGCACGTTGATAAGTAGCGCCGGCATTTTTCAATCCAAAGGGCATCACCTTGTAACAGTATATTCCCTTTGGAGTTCTGAAAGCTGTCATTTCTTCATCTGAGAGGGCCATCCGTATTTGATTATATCCAGACGACCCATCCATAAACGACAACGCCTCGTGTCCAGTAGTTGCATCAACCATGATTTCGGTGATGGGCAAGGGAAAATCATCTTTAGGGCATGCATTATTCAGATCGCGAAAGTCTACACAAACGCGAAGTTGTCCATTTTTTTTCTAACAGGGACAATGTTTGCTATCCACGTTGGATATTTGACCTCGCGAATGAATCCTGCTTCGATCAACTTGTTGACTTCCACCTCGATTTGAGGGATAAGCTCCGGTCGAAAACGTCGTTGTGCTTGTTTAATCGGTCGATATCCGGGTTTAATTGCAAGATGATGGACTGCTACTTTTGGGTCAAGTCCTGGCATCTCCTTGTACGACCACGCAAAGATGTCCCTGTATTCGGTGAGCAAACTCATATATTTATCCACCTCTTCATTAGAGAGGGACGCACTAATGAAAGTCGGACGTGGTTCCTCTATTGTACCAAGGTTCACCTCTTTTAGCTCGTCTACAGTAGATTGCCACCATCCTCTAAACTTTGTGGGGCATTTTCTGCGTCTTCTTCATGAGTTCCAGTCTCTGATTCCTCAATAATGGTGATGTGATGACATGAAGTTTCACTTCCCCTTGTTCCGACCCTTCTTTTTCAGGATTCGTTAGTATAACATCATGTCTTTTTACCTTTAACGAACCTTGACTTGTATTGAGAGTAACAAAAGTTTTTCTTTTCATGCGAGAAGGAACGTTGCTATGAATTTCTCCATTTTCCTTTGTCTCGCAAGGAAACTTCTTACTACGATAATTATCGACATCTGTATGCTTAATTCGACGCCAAACTTTCACACGAGACATTGGTTCCTTCTTCTTTGTATCTATGTTGGAATCAATGTTGTCGTGTGATCCTTTATCCCGAGATGATTAAAAATCGGAGCACGGGGTGCTTGTACATTTTTCTTTTTAGACACACCTAGCCTTTCAAAGGCTGATGGTCTTGTAGTTGTCAAGGCATGGCATGTGCTTTCTTCCTTTATGGGAGTCGTAGTTAGCCTTCGAAAGACCGAATGTCTCTCAAGGTTTGGTACTGACTGGAGCCTTTCTCTTTCTGCCTCTGTCATGCTTAGCCTTTCAAATACTACGGGACGTGCAACAGATGGTCTAATTCGATCAAATACTGAGATTCTCTGATTATCACCTTCTTTTACGTCAGTATTGTCATCCTCCTCTATAGTTATATGATTGATGTCAACCACTTTTTCCTTCCCCTTTTTAGTTATACGGATCGGTTCTGGCGACTTGTATCCGAGTCCTTTTCTCGACACGGGTATAGAATGTCCTTCCCGTAGAAGCTTCTTTTGAGTTGAGGAGAGCTCAGGTCGGTCATGAATTTCCAAGCTTTTAAACTCGGTGTGAGCTGTGAAGTCATAACCTGCTTTCGCCATCAATTTGTAAGCCTTGGGGTCGAATCCGTCTTTCGTTCGCCTTTGGGGCAAGTTTGCTTCCACCAGATCTACCTTTACCTCTGCTTCGCTATCTTAGTTAGTGGTGTAGTGAAGCTTTCTTTTATGATTTCGATGTCACCAACTTTCAAACCTTTTGGAGACTCCATGAATGGTGATTCGCCTTTCTTGCGCCTTGACAGAGGGACATAACGCAAAACTGGTGTGTTTGCAGCATTTTCATCTTCAAGATCATACCCTTTGTGTGCTAGTGTATGCTTCACCCTTTCCAGAGTTAAAGGTTCTCGCACTTTCATGTGGTTCTGTGGTTGCGAGTGATTTCAGTTGTGAATTATCTTCTCCTTTTGTAAGAGGGGTTTCTGCAGGCAAAACTTCTAAAATATTATTATTCTTTGAATAAAACTTTGCATCTGCGAAGTGAGACTCAGCTTCTGAGAATGGATTAGAGTCGGCTTCAACCTTCTTTACACCGTCCTGATAAAATTTGAAGCACTGATGCAGTGTTGAAGTTACTACTCCGTTTCCATGAATCCAAGGACGCCCTAGTAACAACTTGTAAGTAGTCCTTGAGTCTATGACATGAAACAATGCACTGGCCTTTAGGTCGCCAATTATGAGTTCTAACCGTATCATGCCTATTGCTCTTTGGCTACCTTGGTTAAAACCTTGAATTACTAGCTTGCTATTTGAGAGCTCGTCCATCAAGATGCCTAATTGCCACATAGTCGACTTTGGCATTATGTTGACAGCTGAGCCATTATCAATGAGGATTCGATCGACTCTCTGTTCTCGAACGTATCCAGAAACATACAAAGGTCTATTATGAAGTTTAGATCCCAACAACAAATCCTCATCTGAGAAGTCTATAGACATACAATAAGAACCACTCTCATATGTCATAGTCGGAGTACTCGAACTTGATGCTCTTGAATTTAGCAATGCATCAATAAGGATGGTTTTGGTCTCTTGAGGAAGTGATAATAGATCCTCTACATTAAACCTTGAAAGGTCTTTTGATACTCCCTCTCCTTCTAGTGATCTTGGAGGGATTATTTCTTCCTCCGTTGTGTTGATAGCATGACACGCAACGACTTCTGGGTCTTCATCCTGATGATCACAAAGGAAGCTTTTTGGAAGGAAGTCTGCCAAGGTCACTAAGCGTTGAGGTCGAGAGAAATTCATGTCTTCATTATGTACGAGCTTAAGCTTATGAGTCTTCTTCTTTTTCTTATTCTTTTGAGTCTTATTTCCTCTTCTATAGTTTTGGTAAGAGCGAGACTCTCTTTGGGTCGGGATCGACTGTCTTTTCTTTCGGTGGGTCACCACTATCCACCCTTCATCGTCTTCTTCAATTGGTCTTTTCTCTCCTTGAGGATCCTCGTATGAGATTTCCTGAAAGAATTGGACAACTATAGGCTCAAAGGTCCCGAACTGGACCAAGCTTTTCCTTTGCTCAAAAATCAATCTCGACGAAGAAGCCTCAGACATTATCGTCACTTCAGCGTGGTTTGTTTGAGCTACTTCCTCCAAATCTAGCTCAATCCTTTTCTCACGAGCCAACCTTAGAATTAGCTCCTTCAGCACGAAGCATTTCTCTACTGGATGACTGATGACCCGATGATACTTGCAGTAATTGGGATCATCTACCTTTCCTGCTTGCTCAGGTCGTTTACATTCTGGCAGCTGGATCAGCTGCTTCTCTAGTAGTTGCTCTAGCATGTCAGCGATATCTGAATCAGGAAATGGGTAAACTTTTTCCTGCCTTTCTTTTAAAGTCAGACGTCGCCTTTCGCTTCCATCATCCTTCTTTTCAACCCTCGCTTCCTTTCCTTTGGAGAATTTCAGCGGGGTTGTGTTTACGACCATAGATTCTTTCGCGGTGCTTTTCACTATCTTTTCAGCACCTTTCATCTCTTTCTTATCTTTCTTTACTTCAGGAACAAGAAAATCTTTAGTTCCTCTACTGGCGATGCTCAACTCCATATCATGAGCTCGAGTTGCCAGTTCTTCAAATGTGCGGGGCTTTATTCCCTGCAAAATGTAGAGGAGTCCCCAGTGCATGCCTTGGGTGCACATTTCTACAGCCGACAGTTCGGTGAGCCGATCTTTACAGTCAAGACTTAGAGCTCTCCATCTATTGATGTAGTCGATGACTGGTTCTCCCTTTCTTTGTTTCGTATTTGTAAGCTCCATCATGCTTACAGTACGCCTGGTGCTGTAGAAGCGATTGAGAAACTCCTTTTCTAGTTGTTCCCAACTCTCAATGCTTTCTGGCTCCAGATCAGTATACCATTCAAAAGCATTTCCTTTCAAGCTTCGAACAAATTGTCTGACTAGTTGATCTCCTCTTGATCCTGCATTCTCACATGTTTCGACGAAGTGAGCAACGTGCTGTTTTGGATTGCCCTTTCCGTCAAACTGCTGGAATTTTGGAGGCTGATATCCAAGCGGCATTCTCAAGTTGTCGATTCTTTTGGTGTATGGTTTAGAGTACATGAAAGAAGTCTGAGATGGGCCTCCATATTGTGCTCTGATGGAGCTTGTGATCATATCTTGTAATTGTTGAACCGAGAGAGAAGCCACAGAAGTTGATTGTTGTTGTGGCTGATTTTCTTGTACCACGTTCTTCCCTTTGTCATCAACTTTAACGACAGGAGTTTGACTCGATTCAGCAGTTTCACGAGTCTGCATCTGCTCCTTTAAAGCTGCAATTTCGTGGTCTCGTTCATCAACAACCTTCATCAGGAGATTAATTTTTCTCTCCATCTCCGCCATGGCAGTCTCGACTGCTACATCAGCCATCATGACGGACATCACATCTGGGTGTGCTTCTTTCAGTGACCTGCTAGAGGCAGAATCATAATCATTATATAGAGGATTTTCCTTGATGACAATTCCAGCTTTAGGAGATTCCATCAATTGCTTCAGGATGCTCTGCGCGATGGCGGAACCTTGGTCTTGCCCTTGGATGATCCCCTTGGAACGACTACGGGTGATAGGTCCCGTGTAGGTGTCGCTTGCAGCTGAAGATTTGGATGCAGCTTTCTTTGATGCCATTGATTTGCTTGTAGATCTAGATGATGAGAGAGAGATGAGAGGTAGAGATGGTCCCACTGGGCGTGCCAATTTGTTCGCACGAGATTTCCGGAGAAATTTAATTCGTGGACTTGAACTTGGAGTTGATGTTGTATTTTTGTTGATTTGATGCGATGCGGTTCAATCTCTAGAATTTGATCCTCTGATTCTCTCTCAACTGTATGTCTACGCTTGATTTGGAGGAAGCGGAGCACGTGATGTTCTTGAAGTTTGTTGAACGTCTACGCTTGATTTGGAGAAGCGGAGCACGTGATGTTCTTGAAGTTTGTTGAACGTCTACGCTTGATTTGGAGAGCGGAGCACGTGATTTCTTCAAGTTGGTTGAATGCTTACGCTTGATTTGAGGAAGCGGAGCACGTGATGTTCTTGAAGTTTGTTGAACGTCTACGCTTGATTTGGAGAAGCGGAGCACGTGATTTTCTTCAAGTTGGAGTCTTGGAAGAAAGTTTGTATCTTCAAAACAGCTTCAATCTTCGAGGATGGTCAACTTCAGAAGTTAGGGAGTCTTCTAGCTTTTGGAAGAATTCTCTCTGGATCTTCTAGAGTCAAAATTTTCCAACCCCTGCAAATGAGGAGAATTCCTCTATTTATAGAGTTCACTGGTGGGCTTTATGGGTTTGAACTTGGTTGGTCCATGGACCAGACCCATGGGCTCAACCATATGGACTTAGGTTATATTTAGTCTTTGGGCTCAATTAAGCTTATTTTTTTGGCTTAATTGAACTAAAATGATTAACTTAATCCAACGATTAATATGAAAACATGTGGCATTATTAGAATGACCAATTTATTTATTTTAACTCTTTAATTTGGGGCATGTGTCAATTTTAATTAGTCCCAAATTTAATTATTTGTACTTTTCATCATTAACTTAATAAATGATGTGGCAACTTGTGATTGGTCTCAAAATTTCTTATTCAACAGACTTATTTGAATGTTCTTTCAGATCAACTGGATGTCCACGAATTGATGTTTCCATACAATTACTGATCATTCATTACATTATCACTTCTTTTCTAAATATTATTAACTACCAAATACCAAAATAAATTAATAATATTAACTACCAAATACCAAAATAAATTAAAATATTTATAAATAATAGTAAAATTTTGGATTTTATCAACAACAGTCACTTGATAGACCACTATAACTGTTGCATATAGGTAACTATCATTTTTTGATATAGGTTAGTAAATATTTTGTAAAATTTGCTACTCTTAAAAAAATTCTTTATTTTTCTAGGTTCACCAATTTATACTTTATAAATATTATTTTATAGGGATTAATATGACATTTTCATGCTAATAAGGAAAGAACGGAATATTTATAAAAAAAAACTTATTGATGAGAAATAATGTAATTATCAATGATATTTAAAAAATAAAATCCTTCTATAGTTAATAATAAACTAAAAAAATGATATGTGTTTTTTGTTTTAAAATATTACGAAACTGAAAGATAGAAGATCTCAAAATGTTTAAAATATTCCAAATATTATTGCTAAAAACTAGTTGTAGAATATTATTACTAAATGTTAGGAAATATATTAACTCTTTATAGTACACTTGAAATAATAAAGTAATTAACACAAGCAAGCTTGACATAATGTTATTTTCCTATCAACTATTTACACATGTACGTGATAGGGTTTTATCCCTCTCCACGTGTTAGCATTTCAATCGAGAGATGTTAATTATTTCGTCGTGTTGTTTTGTAGTCTAAATGTAAATTCTGTAATAATATGTCTTTTGATTGATCGAGTATATATATCGTTTGATTATTTCAGTTTTTTAATTATTTTGTTGTGTGTCATGTGTTAGATCAATCAACAATTATTATTATGTAACTTTAAGAATAAAATATATAGATATGAATTAAGAGACATTATCATGCAACTCGGGAGTAAAAAAGACATCTCTAGTCTCTGTTAAATTTTTGTGGCGAACCTCTACTTTGATCTTTATATGAAATTTTACATGAATGGAGAATGAAATCGAAAGAGATAGAAAGTCACATGCAATCACTCCGATGAACTTCCATATGAAAGGTATATCATATATGATATATGGATCAATGCATATATTCAACAATGTAATGAATGCATCTTTTCTTATAAGTTTTATTTATAGTACAAACTTTTATCTTATAGTTGTTCTTGTACCATTTATTGTGACACATCCGACTTTTGTCTTGTATAATTCAAATTAGAAAGAAAAATAAAAATCCATTCGATTATGCAACCATATACGTGAGTGTAAATGTATATGTAACTGTATATGATAGTGCAAGACATAAATATTTTAATTAATTACCATCTTCAAAATTTGGACAAACTTTTTTTTTTGTCGTTGTTAAAATATATGCAAGCACACATATTATATACATGTATAGCACGAGATCAACATAGATAATTTGATTAAGAAAAAATAAATGAAGTTATCTAATTCATTAACTATGGTTAGTATTCTTTCGATTTCTATGTTTAGAACCAACTAATTTTTAAATAAAGTTAAAGTGGTTGACAATCATTTAAAATAACTTTATAGAAAAATAAAATAAATTGATTTATGAAATTAACATGATTTTGATAAAAGAAAATTAAGATTTGAATTATCGGTAACGTGTATAATATATGGAATTATCAAAATACCGTCAATCTTCTACTATAGTTTTTCATTATAAATGTTGACAACACACCATTGCCCTTGGTTGGTCACATCCAAAGACAACTATCACTTGCAATCTAACCTAGCAAAACTTTTGGATATATCTTCAACGCACAACCACCTC
Organism: Cucumis sativus; assembly: GCF_000004075.3. NCBI lineage: Eukaryota > Viridiplantae > Streptophyta > Magnoliopsida > Cucurbitales > Cucurbitaceae > Cucumis > Cucumis sativus. Next base: position 11,527,888 of record NC_026655.2, on the reverse strand, counting down.
GAACAATCAACTTCAATGACCACCACAAGTAGTGATATCTATTTTTTTCGTTGGGATTGAGTTTCGTGTGAGGATTCACTATATTTCCTATCTGATGAAATTGATTTGAATGGTTAATTTAATTTTATTTTTTGTTAAGAAAAAGTGAAAATTGAATATTGGTCAAATTTTAATTTAGACCTTTCAATCATAAAACAAATTATATTTCATGTACATCAATTTAAATGGTGAAATCATATCAAAAAACACATTTGTATGACACTTTTTGTTTTACCCTGAGGTGGAAAGAAAATAGCCATTTATTTTTTTCAAGAAAAAATGATCAAAAAGAAGATATGGGAATAATTGTTTTCCTATTTAGCTAAAACAAATTTGAATAGTTGTTTTTATTATTCAATAGAGTGTTTTGATTATTCGATTGTTACATAAAATCAATTTAACGTCTAGAGTTGACATGTCACTGCTAACTTCATCTTAATAATTGAACATCTCCTATAGTTACACAAGTGAAGAATACAGTTAATTTTTATAAATATAACAAATCACCTGAATAGTTAGTATCCATAGAACAAGATAAAAAAGAGATATAGAGTCTAATTAACTATCTTTTAAAATATTCTCTCTCTTTTTTCATCTTCTCTTTTTTCTGCACTTCTTCTCTTTTCTATTTCATCTTCTTTCTTCTATAATCCTTCTTGTAAAATTTTAATTTATATAAATTTTGTTTGAACAAAAATCATTTGAATATTAATATACGAATCGCGTAGCCAAATCTAAACGATATTGATAAAATATATTATACGTGTGAGTGACCAATTAATCGTGTGCTAGCTATAACATTTTTGATATTTTCCATTTTGAACCTATTGATTTTTTTTGTTTTCGAAATGGTTCTATACAGTTTAAATATTTTATCGGTTCGTTATATTTTTTAAAACAATCTCCACAAATATCTACTCATCCCAATTCCCATTAATTTCTATATTCCAGTTTCAATCACACCAATTTATTATTCGGCAAAATTATAATTCATTTATTTACGTTTTGAAAACCTATCTTCTTGGTACTATTTTTTAATAAGAAAATATCATTGTAACTTTGGAACTATTTGGGGCTAAGAAAAGTGAAAAAAAATAAAAAAACATTAATTGTTTCATAAAAATGTAGAAAGAAACAAAGATCCAATGCTTTTACTTTGATGACAAATTTTGAAGAGTTTGTCATTTTCACCCAAAAATATTATCTCTTTTTTTTTTCTTTTTGGGTAAAACCCAAAAGTATAATTACTTTAATTTATTTTGAAAATATTTACTTTAAAAGATAAACTATGTACACGTGTCTTCTTATTTAAGTTAAGTTGAGTTTTGTCACGAGTAAATGTAATGTCACACCATTTATTTTATGGTATGAAGTGACCATGACATATACTTTCTTTGATCTTCTTAATCAAACTTCATTGTAATCCAAATTAGTGTGTTTAATTATGAGATATTACTTAAACTCTTTTTAGTTTATTGTTTTTATTTGGTTCTTAAATTTCTTTAGGTTATATTTTATGAACTCTAAATTTTAAATCTATTTTTTAGATTAGTATGTTCTTCATTTAATTATTTAATTTTGATTAATGCTTAATTTTTATATTTGACGTTATCTTTTAGTTTCAAATAATTAATGAAATAATTTTTTTTGAAAAAAGATAATTATTTATACCTCGTAGAAAAAAATAACTAAAGACATGAATTTATTATGGTTGATTTTTATAATCTAAATATTTTATTCATTTGGCTATTTTTGACCATTTTTTTTCATTTAAATTATATAAGTGACAACTGAAATTAATTTGTTTTTTGATTTTAGAAAACAAAACGTATTTTAAAGAAAACTTATCCTTTTATTTTTAATTTTCTTTTGTAATTTTAAAAACAAGTTTCTTATTTAGAAAACATAAAGAAAATGATTTAGTTACCGTACCCACATACTTATTAAAAATTAATTTTAAAATATCTTAGAAAAATTAATTTTAAATAAAGGTGTGTTCATGGTAAAAGGGATGGTTTTTTTTACTTTTCTTTTTAATTTCTTTCAAAAAGAGGAGAAATGGGCCCCACAGTGAGGCCATTCAAATTATATTATTATAATATTTTTTTATTATTGTTGTTGTTATTAGTATTATTCTTATCCGCTTATTATTGTTGTTGTTATTATTATTATTATTATTATTTAACGATAAAAAATAGTGTAACAATATATTTAAATAAACTTTATTGATTAATTTATTCCACTTGAAATTAACTATTCTTTCATATTTGGATGATTTTTTTCACTTTATAACTTTTGTATAGATTCAATTAATGTCAATTTTGTAATTTTAATATTGTATAAATTTAATTTTTGAATGTTTTATTTTGTTACAATTTTTTTTAGTAATTTTGAATTTATAAATATTAAAAATGATTTATTATTAAAAATAAAGGTAATAGGAGATGAAAGGATAAATTTAAAGATATGGTATAAATCAATAATAAAATAATAAACCAACTCTGTGCGTATACGTGTGTGATTGAAAAATAAAAGGTAAATTATTTTTTTTATTTTATAAAAAAAATTGTGTGAATTTTGTTATTTTAAACTTTTAATATCGTAAATTTAGACAAATGTTACAACACTAGTCATTTTATAAGTTTAAAATTTTGCTTAAAACGTATACAAAATCAAATTTAAGAGCATGTATATATATATACATAGGTAGATAGATACATAGACAGAGCAATGAAGAAAATAATAATAATATTAGTAACATTAAAAAGAATAATAATAATATTAATGTTAAGAATAATAATAATTAAAATAATAATGATAATAATTAAAAATAATAAGTTAAATGAGATGGGCCCACTGACATTGCTTTTCCTTCTTTTAAGTTAACACGAGAGAGAAAAAATTAAAAAGAAAAAAAGAAAAAAGAAAATAACGTGGAATGCCTCTCTTCAATAAACACATTCTAGTAAAACAAAAAATTCATCCATTTTATTCAAATATTTTTAAAAACTCATTTTTACCATTTTTTTTTTATAAAAACACCCCTATTTTCAAATCACGTATGGTACCATATTTGTTATGAACTTATGACACCACCAACTTTTACGTTAATAGTACATGTGAATGATATTATAACGTTAAAATATTAAGAGTACATGTGAATGATATTATAACGTTGAAATCAACGACAAAGATTTATAAAATTATATAAACCTATGAAGTATGTGTATATTGTATTGGGATTTTAATTAATAATGATCTTTTTAATAAGAATTTGATTTTTTATTTTTTATTTTAAAAATTAACTGCCATTATTTTAGACCTAAATCTTTATTTTGAGGGACTTATATTAATCTTTTAATAAAAACTATTTAAAATATACCTTAAAAAAATTATCAAATACAGTCATTTTTTCGATAATTACTTATTTTTTAAATTAATTATTTGAAAATGTATTTCAAGCACATTTTAATTACATTACCCAAACGGTTAAGAGCATATGGAGTAAGGAGTTGATCATTATAATTGATTTATATAATAGATTATGTTTGGAGTGTAAATTATTTTAGTTTTGATTACACTAACAATAATATATATTTAGGTGTAAATTATTTTAGCTTGAAAAGAAAATAGTAAACATTGTAGTAATATATATATATATATATATGAAGATAGAATATAATATCGTTTGAAATAGCAAGTGTGGTTTCTAATGAGTACAAAACAGTACTTTATCTAGCAAAACTATTATAATCACTAATAAATTTAGTATAGGTTCGGGCTCAAGCGCTCTAGTTCTCCTCAACTTTGGATGTTTTTGGAAGTGATTGCGAGTGTAGTGATTTTAGAGAGAGAAAAAGAAAAAATTTAAGTACAATCCATTTTGTAAACTTATTTCTAAACAACTAAATTTATGTTTTATCCTAAAACTGATTTTAAAACTATTCAATTATTAAAAATGAAAAAGTGTTTTCAGTATTTCAAAAACTAAATAAAATAAAATGATGATTCAATCATTGAAGAATTTTATCACTGGATTAAAATACAATTTTGTTATTCTCTTAGTTTTATATATATATATATATATATAATTATAACATATAATTTAAAATTTTGATCAGTAAATATTTTAATTTATTTTTGAATTTTTGAAATTTTTTTTTAGATTCCGATCATTTATATTTTACAAAAACGGGCAATGAGATTATAAAAAAATATTTAATAAGAAAACATCACATGTGTGTATTTGAGTGACAGTGTACAAAAAGTTGAAGCATATAGTATAAACCGAAACTTCAATTTCTAGAAAGGGAAGAATAAGTCTCCCGATAAATAGATGATCGTTGGAGCCGGCAAAAGTATTTCAACTACGTACGCTTCAATTTTCGTTCATCTTTCTTCGTCTCATCATTTTCACCCCACACTGTAAGCTTTCCTTCTTCCATTTCTTCTCTTCAAATTTTCTTTCCATCTTTGAAACTGAACCACAGATTCCACAGTTTTCTTCATTACCATGGATGCAGTGGTGTGGTCCGCAATCGTAAGGATCCGTAATCTCTCACATTTCCACTCTCTCTCCATTTCTTCTTGCTTTATTTGTGTAGATGCTGAACCTACGTACCAGTCCGTCAGAGCAACAACACACGAAACTGTGATTGATGTAATATCCTTTCCGTCTTTTTTCGCTTTTTTTTTTTTTTTTTTTAATAATTCGTCAATGTTCCAGCGTTGTTTTTTTGCTCGTGATTGTCATGAGTTTGATTTTCGTTTCTGTTGGAAGGATTTCGATAATCGATATGATTCTTAAATCTCTATATCTCTGTGCTTGGTTGTTTCCTGATGTGTTACGTTGGGAATATAAGTTTTTCTGAGGATTTAGTCTTCGAATAATGGTTTTCTGCTTCATTAATTGGAGTTCAGGATGTTTATGGTTACTGTATAGTGTATGTGCCTTTTTGTGTAAATGCATTATCGTTTTCACGAGTAATCTCTTGAGCTGAGACGTTTGTACGCATTTTTGTTACTTTTTTCCTCGAGCGTTTCGCTCTTGCACATTTGTGAGACGTCGATTAGCTGTTCGATGTTTTTCTTTATATAAATATGTTTAAATTTCCATTTGAAATCAGTTTATGGTTTGAAGATGTTTGAGTTTTTGCCGATGAGCAGTGATATAAGAAGAAACAGGCCAAGCGAGCTATGGTTTGCACTGCCGACGATTTACAAGAATGGAAGGACTTCCCCAAGGGTCTGAGGGTTCTTCTTCTTGATAGGGACAGTTTCTCAGCGACCGAGATAAGATCAAAACTTGAGGAAATGGAGTATGTTGGTGAGACATTTCAAAATATCTTTTTGCTAGAAATCCTCTTTCTTTAAAATCGACGTTTCTTTGCTGTCTTTTTCAAGATTCAAATATGTTTTCTTTACTCACGCCCCAAAGAAACTATCTTAAGGTACTTGATTGCTTGAGGAGATCTGCATTCTCTTTTCTATAATCCACCTTTGGATGCTAATTACATGTATAACTTAGCCCTCTTTCTTTTTTCGCTTGGTTATGATTTGAGGCTCGAAATTTTATCCATCCATGTTCCTTTTGGTTGGAAATTTATTTTGGACCTTAAACTTTCATTATATTGCATATTTAGTATTTATTGAAAAAATGATAATGAGTGAGATGACATCACATTGTCAATAAAATAGTTATACATCTTTATTGTAAGGAGTACATGTGGAATATAATTATACTCGAGGACTAAAGCTGAAATTCTAAAGAAATAATAAATAAAAAAATAGAGAATAGAGACCAAAGTAGTACATTAATGAAAGTTCGAGTACCAAAACTATGTTTAATATTTTTTATTAAATTTTGTTTACTATAATCAGATATATAGTGGATGGGCTGGAATTATAAACAGATTGAAAATGCACTTATTTCTACTCAACGACTATAGAGTTTCACTATTTTTTCCCTCAAAATGTGTATTTCCAAATATCATTAACTTGTTAAATTCTGAATTGGTATAATTCAGGTTCTCCATTCCTTTAAGAAGTTTCCTTTTTTACTTTCTTTTATACTTCTGTGTGTTGAGAAGATTCACTTGTCATACTGCAGTTTATTCCTGCACTGATGAGAAGGAAGCTTCGTCAGCAATTTTGAACACACCGGGAAACTTCCATGTTGCAATTCTGGAGGTATGACTAATGACTTTCTGAACGGAATTATACATTTAGGCCATAAGCTGACTCCTCTGGTATGTTTACTTGATAATATTCACTTCTCATGATAATTGGACTATTGCTGTCTTGTTTAAATTCTTGGACAATCTTTGGTCACAGGTTTGTGCAAGAAATTACGATGAGAGTTTTAAGTTGCTTGGCGCTTCCAAGGACTTGCCTATAATAAGTAAGTTAACAAAAATACATATCTCGGACCAAAAGGTCAGATGTCCAAATCTCACCCTTATATGCTGTTGTACTACTTAAAAAAAGCAAAGCTAGGTTCTCAGAATAAACAAGACAGGTTTAACAGCTTCTTTCAACTAATTTTAGGGTTCCTGACCTGACACTGAGATTATGTTTTTCTGTGGCACAGTGACTTCAGATGTTCATTGCCTAAGTACCATGATGAAATGCATTGCGGTAAGGATTCTAGTCTAATCTCTCTTTAAACGGCCTCTGTCTTTGGTGATTCTAAAACTGGACAGTAGTTTAGCACAGTCCTTTCAAGTTGCTTAGGGACTGGTTACTTTGGATAGATTGACTGGTTGCAGGAAGCTTTTCCACTATCATATGTGTGTTCTCCAATAGTTGATTCTCATAACTATGGTTTTGCATTATTGTCTATGCATCTATATTTACAATTTACGTTCAGCTTGGTGCAGTTGAGTTCTTGTTGAAACCGCTCTCAGAGGACAAACTCAGGAATATCTGGCAGCATGTCATTCACAAGGTATTGTTCAGTTCTAGCAAAAATTGTGGTATGCAAAAAAAACAGAATTATATTGACAAAAGTATTAACCAGCAATATTTTGAGAAGGCATATTCCAATAGTTCAAAGCCGGATGAAGACTCCGTAGCATCCTTGATGCAATTCCAACTACAGAATGAAGACAAGAATGGAGTTCCGGAAGACATGGAAATTCTTTCTTGGATTCAGGATATTGTGTGGGAGCAACCAGAAGGAAGTGATGATAGGTCTCAACTGAACCTTGGAGCATCTAGGCAAGCTAGCTGGGAAAGCGGAGATCAAATGAACTGTTCAATGGAAACAGATTGCAAGGACAAAGATGTGCAGTCTAAATTTGTCGAAACTACTTCACATGATTTAATTTGTGAAGGCCCCATTCAGGAGGGCCAACCTCAATTATCTGACAAGGTAATGGTCAAAGAAGACAAGAACTTTGCAGTTTTTTAATAATGGTACTGAGTAACGTTAATCATCCCTTTGCAGAAAAAAATTGGTGTCAAGAGTGATCCTTTAGCTGCTGAGAACTCAATCCAAGAACTGGTGTGAACCAATCTGCTGGATCCAAAGCAAAGAAAACAAAGGTAAAATTATCCGACTCAAAGGTAATATTAATTTTACGTTTAATGAGGAGTGTCTTTTGTCTCCATATATTAAGTCCCTGCATCAGGCATTTCATTGTATCAAGGCTGGGATTTTTCTGTGAAAGTGTGTTTCTAATTCAAGAATGTCACTTCATCAAGACAAAAATTTAAACACATTAAATAGGAAAAAACGTTGAAGTCGTTTTTATGATAACTGCTTACAAAAGAATCCAGGGTAACTTTTACAATTCCATGCCAAAATCGAGTTATCATTTAACTGAGGTGGCCACACCCACCCACCCACAAATTTCTGTGGATGACAACTTAATGTTAGAGGGTCAATGATTGTTTGCTTATGTATAAACTAGCCAAGTATATTATGAATGTTAAAAAGAAAAAAAAAAACTTCTTATTTACAGGCTAAGAAGCACGGACATGAACGCGGACACGTTTTATGTTTATGTCCTTTTTATCTTTGGTTAAAAAAATAGTCTCCTTTTTCTTTAAGCACATAGATGAGTTGGAATTTAAATTGGGGTCCAACGTAAAAGGTTAGATAATTGTTTTTAAAAGTAAGTGTCCCAGGCAGGTCGAAGAAGTGTCCCAAGCATGTTCCACATGTCTGAAACTAAAAATAAACAAGTAAAAATAAGCCATGGAAATTTGTGTATCTAACTCGAACACCCAGCCTCAAATGGAGTGTCTGCTTCATAGTTTACGAGATTCTGAATGGTATATGGTTTATTAGGTGGACTGGACCCCAGAGCTACATAGAAATTTTGTTCAAGCAGTTGAACAGTTAGGGATAGATCATGCAATTCCTTCCAAAATACTTGAGCTTATGAAAGTTGAAGGTTTGACAAGGCACAACATTGCAAGTCATCTCCAGGTGGTCACCTGACTTTGCTCTAATTCCATATTCTTAATAACTCTTCACCTCCTAATTTCTTTGTTAATTACTTACCAAAATTGACACCATTTCTTTTTAATTTTGTTTTAAGCAGAAGTACAGAATGCAAAAGAAACATGTGATGCAGAGAGAAGAAAATACAAGGTGGTCACATTATCCAACAAGAAGTACATTACAAACCAATCACTTGAAACCTATAATGGCTTACCCTTCTTATCATCCAAACTGTGGAATATCAGTGTCTGCTGTTTATCCAACATGGAGACAGACCAATGACCATCCACCTAATGTCCACGTCTGGGGTCCGTTAGGTTATCGCCATTGGCCACAACCTGGAATTCAGCCCTGGAATTCCTACGCAGGGGTAACGTTTTCTGTTCTTAGAGTCCACTATCATATAATGAGTCTAGTCCCAAACAACCTGATTAAATACGCTGTAGTTATTTGCACAAAGTGCAACAAGTAGGATGATTTCATGGAGTTAAAATCATTGTTACTGTCAAAATTACACTTTTTAAAAAAAATAGAAAGTTATTTTGAAAAAAATCTAAAATCACAATAATTGTAAAAAAAATTAATCACTTTTTAAGTAAAATTATCTCACTTATTTATTGATAAAAATAAAAATACTCCTTTTTAGTAATTATTGATGTAATAATTCTAAAAGGATTTTATAAACCAAAAACACAATAATCCAAAGTCAACTTTAAATATATAAAAATTACTTTAAACTGCGTTTGAATTATTTATAAAAAAATGTCTTTTAAAAATATTTTTTTAATAAACTTTCTTTAGAATGAGTTAAAATTTAAACACTTATATTTTTTTATGTTTTTATATACTTTAAAAATCTATTTTCTTAAAATTTGCTTCAAAGTTTTTTTAGATAATTATTTTCAATCTCATTTCTTTAAAATGCATCTTGAAAAGTTATCGAAAGATTTTGTTTTTCAAATTTAAACACTTTAAAAGTTAATCCAAAGTTCAAAAGAATTTATGAAAATAAATTAAATTATTATATTATGATTTTAATGTTTGCCAAACATCAACATTTCAATAGAAAGTGATTTTGTCGATGACAAAAGTAATGTTGTAGACATAGTTTTGGACTAACAGGAAGATTTCTTGCTTTCAAATTATAGGTACTTAAAAATAAGAAACATAAATAATTTTTTTGGATACATTTATTTTGTTTTATTTTCAAAACTTGTACAAAATTATCTTTTTAATGTAAATTATAGACTTGATGTGACAAACTTTTTAAAGCTACTATTCTTCAAGAACAGACGAAATAGTAAAACGAAGTGTAAAAAACAAACAAACAAACAAGTGGTGTAAGAAGTGTAAACTCTTTGATGTGGACCAATTGTAAACTTATCATCTAACATGTTTTAGATATTTGGACGCGTTATGTTTGAATACAAGAAACTTAAATGCATGAATTCATTGACTTTAAATTAACATAATCCATGGCTTCTATGTTGGGATGATAATTTTGCTTGAACTATTTGTTGTAGGTGCAAGCTGATACATGGGGTTGCCCTGTGATGCCGCCTTCTCATGCTCCGTATTTTTCATATCCTCAGGTGAGAGGCATTTTTTTTCCTTTTTTCTTTTTACCTAGAGTTAAACTGAGGTTTAGCCTTCCTTATTTATTTAATTATGGCTGCTCTATTTTGGCTATTATTTTGCAGCTTGTATCAGCGTCACAACACAATATGCATACAGTAAATAAGAGCTATGGCATGCCTCAGGGTTTATTTGATCTTCAACCAGTAAATATAAACCTCCTTTTCTTTTGCTTTTTGTGATTATTCGTTTTGATCAAACCTAAAATTGTTTATTTTTTAAAATAAAAAAAAATACTGTTTGTATGTATGTTACTCAAAATAATTTGTGAAATTTTTCACAGTTTATTTTAAACCGATTTTGTAAAAAGTAAAAAATGAAAATGACTTTTTGGGAAAGACTCTTTTCTCTGCCTCAATCATATTGATTTGATATATCATATTTATACGATCTGTACACAACTCTCTTGTGCATAACAAGTGATTTGAGTTTTCTTATATAAAAGTAAAAGAGTTTGAATTACTCGTCAAATTTGTTGTTTTTAAAAAACTTTTTTATTTCTAGTTTACATAATTTAACCTTTTTTTTATTTTTTTTATAAATATGAATAGAAGGTAAATAACAAAACAATAGATAGTAATTGGAAGCTCAATTTTAGAAAAAACGAAATAGTTATCAAAGCGAAAAGACTCCCACTTATTAAAGTTAAATTTATAAATACTACATTCATACATCTATATTGTATTTTTTACAAAAAAAAAAAAAATCAAGAAAATATGGAGGTGTAAGAAAACAATTACAATTTTTCAAAAGAAAAATCGAATAATTATTCAATTTGGAAACTAATAAATTGATAATTTATTTTTGGTAGGATGAGGAAGTGGTCGACAAGATTGTGAAAGAGGCAATGAAGAAGCCATGGTCACCCCTTCCATTAGGGCTTAAGCCTCCTTCTACAGAGAGTGTTCTCACAGAGCTTTCTAAGAAAGGAATCTCCACCGTCCCTCCTCAAATCGACGGTTCCAGATCTCCCTGATTGTAACCATGTTTGTTAATAATGCTTCTTTTAGAAGGAAATAACAGTAATTTATTCAAACAAAATATAATTTGAAATTAGCGTTTTAGTATTCTTAGCCCCATATCCGAATATACATAACTCAAAAGATGATTTTTATCATTTTTAAATATTGTATTGAGTTTATAAAGTTAGAATTTAATTTTAAATTATATAGTTTGATAAAATCGTTATAAGTAGTAAATGAAAAATTGCCAAAAAGGATTTAAAATTTTAAAATTATTATTATTATTATTTTGGAAAAATGGCTCATATTAATGAAAATTCTTTACTATCCCCTTCTGTTTCCAACATTTATTTTTAATAATGTAATATCAATCCTTGTTTTATCATTACAATTAAAGATTATGCTTTCCTAGTTTTAAAACGAAATCTTAATGGATGATCGAAATTGAACAACTAATTAATTTTAATAATTTTAAGAGATACAATTTCCAAAAATTTATAAGTATAGTTTTACTTTTTACTTAATATTTTATATCAATCTCCTTACTTTATTTCATGAATATTAATATTAAACAGTAAAAATCTAAATGCATGAGAAAGATAATGTTTATGTTGGGATATGCAACTTTTTCATTAAGAACTAATTCTATTTTTTAAATTTTTACTTAAGTTGACTAATTAATAGGTTTTAATTATATTCACAACTTTTATAACAATTAAATGGTAATCACACATTTTCAAACTAATTAGTATCCAACAGTAATCATCCAAGTATTTAGTATTAAATAACAATATCATGATAATCACATATTTTTATTTTAAAGAATAATTTGGACCATCAACTATTTTAATTGATCTAGATTCGTTAATTTTCTTATTTTTATAAACTTTAGTTTTGTTGGGCTTGAGTTTAATATTCATTTTATTTATATGTCACTGTTACAAGTGATATATATATGTCCATTAAACTTCGATATTTTCTTATTGTCTTTTGTCTATTAAGGTAGCGGTAAAGACATTCTTGAACCAATTTTTTTAGAAAAATTGTAGATCAATAATAAATCTCAAAGTTAAAAAGAGATTTCTATATAATTCTTTTTAAAGATAATGTATTGCTAAAAGGAAAGAAGATGTTCCAGTCTAAGGTCAAAACGAAAACAACACTCAAAGCAACCGAACCTCCTAACCCAAACAAACACCTTTCACCACACAATTTCTTAAAAGAGAGCTTAGTTAGGAAAAGATCAACTAACCACAACCAATGGCAGAGGAGAATCAAGAAAGAATGTTAGGATCTAAAAACAAAAACCAAAATATTACAAAGAGGAGGAAGAAACGACGTTGCCTAGAAAAAAGGAGAAATGACAAAGACACTCTAGTAAGCGAATGTGTAGCTAAGTTACAAGAATGAGCACACTTTTGGAAAAAAATCATCCTCAAGAGTAATACATTTCAACCACACTTTTGATTTCCACGACGATACACATACCACCATACAACTTAGAATCGAGACTTTAGACTTTAGATTTTCTATAATTTAGTCTCACAATGGTGTGTGTTTTTTATATTTACAATGCATAATTTATTCTCCTTTTTTCATTTATAATAACATTTTCTTAATGTGCTACAAATAAATACAATTTAACTTAATGATTAAGAAACTGGTTGTTTGAATTCTCCCTTATCTGCTGAACAATTAGAGTAGGAATGATTTTTTTAATTATTATTTACAAAATGGTAAATAATTATTAGTACCCAACCAATTCTCATATACCATGGTAAATATGAACATGGTTTAGCTATCATAAACTTGCTAATGTGATTAAACTCCAATCCCAAATATTGAAAATACATATAAATAAACCTAAAGAACTTTTCTAAAAAAATAAAAAAATCGATAAAGTGATAAATAGTAAGCATAATTTTTTAATATGAAAAGTTTCAAGAGCATTAGTTTAATTTACGATGCTTGATCAATTTCCAATGTTGTAGGTTGTTTTCTGAGATTAATCGAGTATGGGTATAAAAAGAGAAAAATTTTAATCTAAAATTGATACAATTCGATTAGAGTATAGATTGATATTGGGAAGAAAAGAAATGGTATGAAAATATTGAAATAAAATTGGACTTGAAATTATATATATGTGTGTGTGTGTGTGGGTGGTGTGAAATGTAATTGAGTAATTATTGAGGGGGCAAATGAGAAATATAAAAGTTAAAACTGTCGTCATCCGAAATTGACAATAATGTCCCCGGAAGATCCGGGCACCCAAGCGTAAAGGTAAGGACATAAATGTCCTTGAATTAAAAAGAGCCATTAGGGTGCAATTCCATTTGCCAACTGGCCTCAACAGAGCTGGACCGTCTTTCTAATTCCATTTTCTCTTTTCTCTCTTTCTCTCTCATTTCAAGGTCCGGAAAAGCGAGCAATCTGATTATCATCTTCTCTCAATTTGTAAGTTCTCCGATTTCTTCCTTCATCCTCTTTAATTTTCAGCTAGATTATGCCCGCTTTCGATGTTTATTTGAAGAATTTTGCATGATTTCATTCTAAAGGCGGAGAATTGGGATATCGAGATAGAATTGTGCTGTTTTTTATATTAATTCCACTTTGATTGTTGTTTTATGGGGAAGGGAAGTGTTTATTTGAAGTTGTGAGGATTTTATTAGTTCAGGTGTTTTGGAAATTTGAAGTTTTTGTAGTTTGATTATAGGTGAGGATCCGTTTTTGTTTTATTTTTTTAATGGAGAATTTCGTGTTCGGATTCTTTAAGTTTGGGATATTGAAGCTAGTTCTATGTATTAAGAAATTGTTGGGTTATTTTTATTTTTTATTATTGGATATTAATTAGGGTTCTAATGCATGTAAGATGCATATTTGAAATGTTGTTTTAGGGATCGGAAGTACAGAGAGGATGGCCTGCAGAGGGTGCTTTGAGTGCCTATTGAAGCTTTTGAACTTCTTCTTGTCCCTGCTGGGTCTTGCCATGGTGGGCTATGGGATTTACTTATTGGTTGAGTACTTGCAATCTCATAGTGATGTTCCAGGACCTTCGTTGAGTGGTGATCATGATCTGGTCCAGCTTGGTCGACCAATGCTAATGGCTGTGTCTCTGTCTTCTAGCATCTTTGACAACCTTCCAAAAGCCTGGTATGAGTTTTACTTTTAAATGTAACCGTTTAAGTTGTAACATGTATGTTTCCTGCTGCTTGTAATTGCTGAATTTAGGAAGCAAAATATTCTGGAAAGTTACGAAGGGCATGATTGAGCTTCATAAATCATTGGTTTAGTGGCCATGAGCCCCGGAGCCCCATCTTCACCCTCCCCAATTTCTGGTGTAAGAATAGGATAACCTTTTAAAAAAGAAAAGGTAAAAAAAACAAACAGACCATGAACCTGAAGGATCAAGTAACATGAACCAACGCTGTGGTGAGTTTATGAAGTAACTGAATTAGGGTTCCACTCATTGACGATTTAAAAATTATGGATTTCCCACACATTCCACAATACTGCTTTATCCCTCAGGTTGAGCTGATGATTATAGCATGGATAACTCCTTCCAATTCAGGAACTGTGTTTTTTTTTGCCCCAGAAAGAACCAAATCCATAAAATCTCTTCAAGACTACAATCACATAACATACTTACACGAGTTAAAGAAGAGAAGTATTGATAGGGTTTTTAGTGGGCCAACTGGTTCGAATGCTCACATACATTTATAAAATTTATAAATAAAAATGAGCATAGGATATGGTTGTCCGCTATAATTTTTGACAGCAGACACAATTTAAGTGTATCAGTGAACAGTGTTTTGAAAGGTGCGGCCAGACGCGTGCCTAGGCCCAAGTCGCACGGCTTGGGCTTCTCCTTGAACAGGCGAGGCGTTGTGCATTTGGCGCGCGACTTACATGAGGTGCAAAGGTGCCAAAGGCTCTTGAGGCGCGAGCTTTTCACTCAGTTGTGGGCTGGGCTTTAATATATATATATATATATAACCTAATTACATGTCTTTTGAGTTAAGAAACATCCCAACTTTACGTTCCCAACTCTTCGTCTCATTTTTACCATAGTTATATACTTATAGTTTATACATTGTTGCTCCTTTCAATTTTGTAGATACAACATATACATACATACATACATATATATACATATACACACACACACACACATATATTCTTTATATATAGTGCGCCTCATGAAAAAAAACCTGTGCCTTTTTGTGCACCTTGCACCTAGACTCCAGAGGGCCATTGCGCCTTAGTACGCCTTGAGTCTTTTAAAACACTGTCAGTGATTTACAATCAACTTAGAGATTTTCTTTATTGTAGATATTGAATAGGAATTGCTAACCGGTAATGTTATAAATTTTCAACCACTATTCTTGTTGCTTAATTTCTTGGAAACTCAAGCCAGTTTATTGACAGTCTCCGCTATATATTGGAACTGGTGTACAAATTGATCTGCAGTACATTGCATTAAGTATTGTTGAGAATATAAGATATCTCGTTGTAAAATGATGGTATGCCATATCAAAAGAATTGGATGTGAGTTGTGACATCTTTGCCTCTTCTTCTTCTTCTCCTTCTTTTTGTAATAATAGAAAAGGCTTGTCTCTGTTTAAAAAAAAAAACAAATTTTTAATCTGAAAGGACTCCATTCCCTCAATCTTCAAACACAAGCAAATTCATATTGTCAGTCAGTACATTTTAGCAGCCATAGATGATAAAATAATATGAATATTTTTTAATCTGATTAATCTGTTTCTTTTATTTTAATTCTTTTGCAGGTTCATATATTTGTTCATTGCTACGGGAGTCACTATCTTTGTTGTCTCTTGTTTTGGCTGTATTGGAGCTGCAACACGTAGTGGATGCTGTTTAAGTTGTGTATCCTATTTGCCTGCATGTCTGGATTGTTGTTTGATTTATCAATTATTGATGAAACAATTAGGCCACCAGGGAACAACTTGTTGGTATTCGGATAATTACACTATTCATAGAAATAAGATGGTGATACTAAATATAATACATGTTAATGATAACAAATAAAGTTGAATCTAAAAGGTTTGATATCTGTTGTCATTTGAGTTTTAAATTACCATATCCTTAACGATCACAGTATTCGATTTTATTGCTTCTACTGATTTTGGTTCAACTAGGATGTGGTGCCTTCATATTCTTTGACAAAAATTGGAGAGATGTGAGTATTTGTTCACAAACTAAAATTTAACATATAAGTTTATTTTCTTATGCTCTGTTTTCTTATCCTGAAGGAAATTCCTGGGGACAGAACAGGAAACTTTGATAAGATCTATGAACTTCTGGAAAGCAAGTGGGAAATCATCAGATGGGTTGCACTAGGAACTATAATTTTTGAGGTACGTGAACCCCTTTTTGGAGTGTTTGAATCTTAGACTAGCATGATGGCAGACATCGTTGGGTAAAAGAGCCTAGTGATGATCTAACCTCTTAACTAAGCGATGCTCTAACCCCATAACTAAGAGGGCTAACATAGCAGAAATGTTGATTATCCCTGAACTTTTGTAAGTGTATCAATTTACAACCTTTAGGTTTTGTTTGAAAAACACTGTATGAATCTTAGAACTTTTAGCTATCAAAATCTTGAAATTTCAAATTCGAGTCAATTTAGATTTTTCATTATGACTACCTTTGAAAATCGTCGTTCCATTAATTTTCACACGTGTAAACTTCTCCAAATGTTGGTTTTACAAAATGGACAATTATAATTGAAGCATGGATACTTCTAAAGAGAAATCCAAACTAAGCATTTTAGTTGATTCACTAACGAAAGTTTGGGGGTTTTATTAATACAATTAAGTATCACACGTTGTTTTTTCAAACAAATGTAATGTTTTTTATTAATACAACTCCTAAAGTTTATCAATATAATTTGATATCTTCCCTTGATATAATGATTAATAGAATATATCATTAGAAAACTTTGATTTAATTATTGAATGGATATGTAGCAATAATCAATGTGCTAATCTCAATAAGATGGTTCATTTATGTTTTTAGATTCAAATGACGTTTGAAATTCTTGTTCTTTTTATGATCTGGGTTTAATCTTATTTTATTCTTTTTAGTTATCTACTCTTTACTGAAATTCTCTCACCAACAATGTGTACTTTTACACCCTTCATTAAATTTTAGAGATCCATTTCTTTGTCTTGTGAATTTTGGTTTAGAGGATTTTTTTTTTCAGGATGAGTTTAACATATGTGATTGGTCGGGTTTTTAATTCCAATTTATGATTTCGTATTAATTCATTTTACTTTTACACCAATGATAATATTTGTTGTGTTGATCACAAGAGAACTCACAACTTGTAATACTTGAAATGTTGCTTCAACATAGTTGGGTTTACTTCCGTTTTTCTCCTAATTGATTTAATAACTGTAAGCTTTTTAGTTTTCCCTAAGCCACATAGCTACGAATTCCCTTTTATTGCTTGCACTGATTATATCTCCTTTTTTTTCTCTCCCAATGAGAACAAAAGTTCCACTTTGTAATAATACAATGTCTTGATAGATTTCTTTACACAAATTTCTTTTGTAAATACAACCTTTTAATTCGTCAGTGACAATGATCGGAAGGCTCTCATAGTTTTTGTTTCAGTGTGCCCTCTACCTCTGTCCATAGGTCGATCTTGCTCTTTTTCGAACATCATCCTTTTGTTTCTTAACCAAAAAAATTACTGTTTCATTGTATTTGCAGGCTCTCCTTTTCTTGTTGGCTCTTGTGGTTCGTGCAGCAAACAGACCTGTAGACTATGACAGTGATGATGAATACATTGCTCCAAGGCAACAAATCCGACAACCGTTGATCAATAGGCCCGTTGCTCCAGCAACAGGTGTGCCTGTTGCTGGGACACTTGATCAACGACCAAGTCGAAATGATGCTTGGAGTACACGAATGAGGGAAAAGGTATAACCTTCTCAACGTTGAATTTTCCCACTGAAAATAATGACAATGTAAAGATATACAAGTCAACGACAAATTTTCCTTTCTTTCTATTCTTTCATTTACTATAGGATAAGAAATTGATCCTGATATTAATCAAATAGCTAAAATATAGAGGAAATTCGTGATATTTAGACCTTCTCACTTTAACCCACTAAACAATTGCCTACCTTCTACTCCTCTCACTCATTCTATTTAGTCAACTCCCACTAACAAACTCCTTGGCTAAGTATTATTGTCTTTAATTCCCTAATAATATTTCTAGCCACTCAAATATCTTTCTTTTCAGATACTAGGACTTCTCATGACACTTTATCATAGTGTGTATTTATGTTGGGAGATTCCTTTTGAAGTCGGTATAAATATGTCAGACGAGGGAAATTTCATTGTTAAATAGTCTTTTTGTTTCCCCAAGAATCTTAAGTGGCATCTTTTTGCCTACCTACTATACTGATAAACCCTTGACCTTTTGATTCTAATTTGGATGTCGTCATTGGTTCACATTGAGTTTTATACAACACAGCTCTTAATTGGAGATTTGCATGGAAGCTTTGTCCCGGACCATGAACTACTTCATATATGATCTGATGGCATGTTCTTTTCACAATTTTTTTCCATTCTGACTTTGTTCTTTTTATTTTTGAAACAGTATGGGCTGGATACTTCGGAGTTCACGTACAACCCATCTGAGTCTCACAGGTTTCAGCAAGTTGCTCCTCAGCCAGCCGAAGAAAAGAGCCGCTGCACAATCATGTGATAAAAGTATGCCTTGTACTATTTGTTTCTCACTCCACTGTAGTGTTTTAGCGGGTCCGAATGCTTGTGCCCGCTTGTGTTCACTTGTGTATAACCAAGAGGTTTTTCCAGAGGCTTTACTTGTGTAACCTTAACTTTTCAGAAAAAAAAAAGTTGTGACTATTTTTGTGTGAAACCATTCTTCTACATTTGGATTTGTCCTTTTGTTCAAGATGGAATGGGTCAGTATAGGACCAAGGAAAATGATTGTAAGCTCCATCTCAATTGTGGAAAAACTGCTTGCTGGAAGTTACTTTTAATTGTGAGTTCAATCCAAAGTAAATATGAAATGTTATTATGAGTCATGCTAGGCCTCTGCTCTCCTTGAGTCCTCTCGACTTCAATGGATGACCGAATACTTATTCGATAACTGCTAGTGTTTCCATTTTTCTGTTGTGCCAACTTTTGTTGCTTTGTTTCTGCTTTGTTCTGTGTACAAAGAATGAGGAGTTGAACCACCCTTTTTTGCTTTAGCTATTTACAAGAGTTTGAGTCGGCCTTAAAGTTTGGATGTTGATGTTAGGAACTTTGTTATCTCAAACTAGTGGTTTTGACTTTTGAAACTTGTGTTTGTTTTGATATAAATGTAACTAAACCATTGCCTTTGACTATCTAATTTGTAGATACAATCAGCATTAATCAATTAATGCTTTACTTGAAACCAATTTTTCTCTCTTTTTTCTTTTCTTGATTACAAGTTTAATTAATATCTTGATCAAGAAGACTAGCTTGCATTCTTATTATGGTAAAATGGGAGGGCTTGAGAAGAAGGATGTATAAAAGGTTGCAAAATAGGTGAGGTTGGGTAGAGTTTGTTGTATCAACTTTGATCAAAATCTTCAAATGGGAAATTTTTAAGGGAAAAAATGGTACAATTTTTACTATAAAGAAAACTACTGTGGAGCTTTCCTTTGTCTTTCATCTTCAAAACTTCACTATCAAAATTCAATGGGGATTTTGAAGATATTGGTGGTGGTAATATTTGGTGTTGTTTTGCATGGAATTGGAAGTTCAGGGGAAGGACTTTTGGTTTTTGACTATTACAAAGAAACATGCCCTTTTGTCGAAGATATTGTTCGACGACAAGTTGAGATTGTTGTGCTCAGAGATCCGAATGGCTGCTTCTCTCCTTCGATTGCATTTTCATGATTGCTTTGTTTTGGTATATCTATCTCGTTTCCATAAATATTTTTCTTTTTGTTGTAAACTTCTTTATAAGAGATACAGTAAATCTTCATTGATAAAATAGGGATGTGATGCATCGGTTCTTTTAGACAACACTGCCGAGATGGTGAGCGAAAAGCAAGCGACTCCAAATTTAAACTCTCTTCGTGGTTTCAGTGTTATCGATAAGATAAAATACATATTGGAAGAAGCTTGTCCTTACACAGTGTCTTGTTCTGATATTTTGACCATTGCTGCTCGTGATGCTGTTGTGCTCGTACTAATCTCTCTTCATTTAATTTCATTTTAGAATACATTATTTTTTTCTCTCCCTAAAATTAAAGTCAATATCTTATGTTAATATGTTAGCATAAATTAAATTATCTTTGTACTATATTCATAAGCATCTTCTTAAACATGGACTTAAAATTAGCTTAGTACATTGTCAATGCTACGTTTTGAAGTTTTAACACATGTTTTTCGACTTTAATACAATATCATAGGCGTTGATGAAATATAAATTTAAAACATTCTTTGAAGTTTAGTATGATATGATACTAAGTTTATTTTTTATTTTTACTTTGTGGAAAGAGAGGAGGACCCGAATGGGCAGTGTCATTGGGAAGGAAAGACTCCTTGAAAGCAAGCTTTGATGGTGCCAACAAATACATTCCTTCTCCCAATTCTTCCCTTGAGACCTTAATTGCCAACTTTCAACAACAAGGCCTCAACATTCAAGACTTGGTTGCTCTATCAGGTAGGTCAAGACCTGTTTTGTTCAACTTTTTTCATGTATTTAATTTTGAACATAAGTCATTTTTTAGTCAATCAAAGAACTTATATATAATAGTTTCATGATCATCGTTCTAATCTTTAATTTTCATTATACTTTTCAACCAAAATTATGCTTCAATACACCCATGATATAGATGCCTAAATTTATCTCTTGTTTAAAAAATATTCATATTTAAGTTCCTTAGAATGTTGTATAAAAGTTTTGCATTACATGAAACAAAGTGGCTATCCCAATTTCCACACATCCCCACATTGTTCTATGAACCATTTTCCATTCAACATTCTAATTGATTTCTACTTCACAATTAGTTTTGAAATTTTTACAACAAAGTGTTTCTTAACCTAAAAAATCGATAAACCAATATAATTGTTTCATTCACTAACATCTACAAGTGTTTTACTGTGAAAAGGAAGCCACACCATTGGGAAAGCAAGATGCTTGAGTTTTAGACAAAGAGTATATGAAATGAATGGAGGAGAAGAAGAAGAAGATAGATACAAGAGATACAATACATATAAAAGAACTCTAAGGTCAATTTGCCCTATAACAGGACAAGATCAAAGGGTTGCACCCTTAGATTTTAGGACACCAGCAAGATTTGACAACCATTACTTCCTCAACATTCTTGAAGGCAAAGGGCTCTTAGGGTCTGATGATGTGCTCATAACCCAAGATTATGAAGGTGAAATTAGAACACAAGTTAGGAGCTATGCTTCTGATCAAACCCTTTTCTTTGATTCATTTGTTAAGTCCATTGTTAAGATGGGGAATATCAATGTTCTCACTTCTCATGAAGGTGAAGTAAGAAGGAATTGTAGGTTTATCAATCACTAGTTTTTCGTCGGTTTACATGCCACGATAGTGATTATGAAATGGTTGAAATCACTTTTGTTATTTTTAAGATTGTTTTTAATCGAAAGTCAATTTTGACGTAAGAAACTTATGTTTATAAGTGTAAAAGTACTAAATATTAAAATAATTTTGAGTGATTCTAGACATGATAAAAACGATCATAACATTTTTTCAATCACTATTACGTGTCTTGTATACAAATTCCATTTGTAATTTTTTTAACATATAAATGCAAATTAGACTAATGTCATTTGTAACTTTTTTAACATATAAATGCAAGTTAGACTAATGTTATCTGTGTATTGTGTAGACTATACATTATGTTTTTTAATTATTTGAAAATTAGATGGTTTTATAACGTCACAAATAAATTTTTTTAACACAAGGTAGTTGTAATATCTATCGTTCTAACTACTTCAAGCTATTTTAAACTATTAAAATTTTTGGTAATAGTATTATCAAAGTGAGCTAAAGTAAGTGATAATTAACCCGACCTTCTATCTTAGAGGTAGAATGTTCGACTCTACGATTGTTGTACTAAAAAATATAAATTATTACATGTTTTTTTTCTTTTTATTAAGTTTCAACGAAATTATAAATCTAAAAACGAATGAGTTTAGAGACCATTTAAAACCATTATTCAAATTTCATGGACTAAAAATGTTTATTTTGAAATTTGCTTGAATCTAAAGCTTATTTTTTTTTTTTTGTTATAAATCTAAAACTATAACCCTAAATAAAGCTTTTTTTAGTATTATTTAAATAAAATAAAAAATAATAATAAAAAAAAGCAAAATATCCAAACTATTTCTATCGAGCAGTGGCCGAAAGAATTGGGCTCAAGGTTTTGTTAAGGCCCAAGGCATGATTCTTTTCATGGGCCGAGCAATCCAAGAAATGGCAAATCTGCTTTCCGTCGGAAGAAGCTTCAGGCGACGCAACAATGGCGACAGCTTCCCATCAGGTCGAAGCAACAGGGATGGAACAGCAAAAGCCATGGTTGCCGACCACATTTCTCAGTCTGTACGATCCACGTCAAATCTCCTTCATCTAATGCAGCAATCGTCTTCAGCTCAGGCATCCTCTCTCTCTCTCTCTCTCTCGTTTGTGTTTTCTGAAGCTTCACGAGTTCATTCGAACGGTTTGATGATGATCTTGATCATATGAATAGATGATTGAATTTCCAAATCTTAATTGTTCGTTTTGTATCTTTTTCCATTTTCTAGCTTCAGTTAATTGAGAAATCACGTTATGTTTCGAGGAAAATTGTGTAATATTGTACGAACTTTGACTGTGCTTGAATTGTTTGCATCGAAGTCATAATTTCAAGTTTTCACTACCTTGGACAATTGAAGTGAAAGTTACCTCTGATTTTTAGATGGATTCAACTCTTGGAAGTTTTAGTCATATTGCTGAAGTGCTATTTTGTTTGAGATTTTTTGCTATTGCATTGCTTTCAGATTTTCGGTTCTGTCTTGTCTGCAGGCTCAGTTAACAAAGTTGCCAAAGAATCTTTTGGCTAAAGCATCTACTATGAAAAATACTGGGAAAGTATGTAGCATCAGTTAATAACTTCAGCATGTTCTTCTTTCGTTTATTTATTTCTTATCAATAATACTTCTGATAGTACTTTCACTTCTCTTCTTGTGATGCAGATCTTAGAGCAGATGCCGCAGGTGGTTTCATCATTAGATGCATATGTTGAGAAGGGACTAGAAAGGTTCCTTTTTTACCTTGAACATGCATTGGTGGAATTAGTTCTATTTCTATGTTTAAATGTATAAAGCACATGGGTTATTTCTTTGGTGAAGAAACCAATGATTTTCGTTAGATTTGATGACAGTTATTGAAGTGCATAAGTAAATGCTTTGTTTTCCAGTGATATATTTATATTAAAGAACTTTCATGTTGAAATTGATACGTCTGAGACGGGAGGGGAGGCTTGATGATTCTCTGAAAGAGGAAGAGAGACTTTGATGGTGGAATTTGTTGAATTAATCAGGAAAGAGACCAGCAGCTGAAGGCAGAAGGCTAAGAATGCCATTTTGGCTAAAGGAGGGGATTGGAACTCAATCTTTCTTTCTTGGATGACTAGTGGTAGGAAAAGTAAGACCGTTGGCTTTATGCAAAGTGATAGCAGGGAGATTGTTTAGAAAGAGTAGGATATTGAGGAGAAGGTTCTTTTTAACCTCTATAGTTCAAAGGAGACTCCTGAGCTCTTTGTTCGTGGTATTGATTGGTCTTCTGTTTCTGAAAGGGAAGGGTTAGGTTGCTATCACCCTTTTCCTCGATTAGATTAGGAGAACAGTGTTTGAGTAAATTAATTTTCTGTAGTTAAGAGCATGATTTGAAGTGATTTTTGAACTTGACAAGAGTTAATTTAACCCTTTTAAACGCACTTCCTAAGCTGCCTTCAGAGTGCTAGGATTCTGCTATTGCCAATAAAACTACTTTCAAGGGAAAAAAATTCCTACATATTTCGTCTTAAAACAATATTTTCTTGATACTTTAGTCACTGTTGGCATAATTTTTGTTGGCCCAAAGGAATTGATATCAATGGATGACGCCTGATGACATTCTAGATAATCCATTGGACAGATATTTTTCACTATATTATCTGAACTCTGAATTATTACTCTGTTCTTGCCCTTTGGTATGTCTAGTAAAAGTTGCTTCTACTTTTACTCTATCCTCCGTTCTGTTCTGTCTACTGATCAATTTGGCTTCTGTCTTGATTTACTTATTTCCCATTATTTGCAGCATTCCTCGTTTGCAAACTGTGGTGCAATTACTTACAAACATGGAAAGCTCCCAGCTGAAATCTCTCTCTCAATTCCAACACCCTCAAGAGGTTCGACTTCTCCGACCTTTTTCCCCTCAGGTTGAGGGATTGCCTTGTTTTGTTCTATGGTAATTTGTTGACTCGATTTCTTATGTTCAATTGTTTCTCTCCCAGGAGAGCGAATCTCTTCCTCAACCGAAAGATGTGGACTAGCAATTCTGTCCTTCCAAAACATGTAAAGATAAGGCCATAAGAGTAAATACCCTAATCTTTTTCCTTCTTGTCCTTGGCTATAGGAATGGTACTATATATGTATCTGTTGTCTCAATTTCATTTGTTTAACCCCATTCAATTCATCGATTTCCGCTCATTAACCTAATTGTTTCCTGCATTTGAAATCTTATTAACTGCGATGCTGACCATGTGAAATGAAATTAATGAATTGACACATATCCATATATCATTTTGATTTTTGGCTGAACAGAGTGATGATATATTTTAAATTCTCACTTTTGTAGATCCTTGTAACAATTTATTTTCTCCATCTTAGATACTTGTATGAATTTGTTTTCCCATCTTAGATCCCTTTGTAAGAATTTATTTTCCTTTGTTGCATAATCGTATATGATCAAAATTTAGGGCCATATTGCAAATTTGCAATCATTTGGTTTGATTTTCGCTAATCCATTGATTGAATTTTGCATGTTTTGTTTTGTTTTTTCTTTTAAATTGATGCAGACATTCATTTACCAATTGTAAAGTGTGAAACTGATGAATCCCAATTGGATCAATCAATGAAGAACCAATTTTGGTTTGTGTGTTCAGTGCTTTCAACCATGGATTAAAATACCGTGTCATATCGATATCAAATTCAGGATATATTGATATCGAAGATAAGTCACAAAATTATTTAGATTAGTAACTTAGATAACATTTTTTTTTTAATGTTTTATGAACATTTATAAAGATGCGAGGGATATTGAACTTTTTGATTATATCAATATATATTCATATATCAGCGAACATTTTCGTCATTGCTTTTGTTGTAAGATATTTTCTAGGCAATCTATAAATATCTATTGAATGACATTAACTAAAATGTCCTTTAAGAGTTTTTCTATACCAATTTTGATTGTCAAAACATTTTCAATGTGCTTTTATTGGCATTGACCCAATGTAAACGCCATTGTCAAACACTTCGAAGTCTTTTCTTTTCTCGGAGTTTCTAAGAAAGAAACACATTTTAAGGGTGCTGAGTTGAATAATATATGTTTGGTGTAGGTTATTGAAATACGTTGTTAAAAAGATAATGTATGGTTTATTGTTATTTTCTTTGTTGAAGACAAAACTAACACATGGTTAGTGAGCTACGTATTACATTTTTGTTGTGTGGTTTTTAATTGTCAATTTGTTAACATCAACTATCTAATTAAGAATGAATTCTGGGGTTCATGGTTGATGCTTGTTCGTTGACAAAAGTATCTAACTGTGAATGATTCTAAGAGTTAATTTTTGTCGTTATTTGGTAAAGTTTACGTGCGAATAATCAAGTATAATAATACATTTAATGAGCAAGAGGGTGTATTGGTAAAATTGCACAAGAGAAAGAAAAAAACTCTTTCCAAACTATATGTAGTTCTTTTAAAAGAAATTTATGTTAGATGGATCACTTCTAGCAACTGCCAATTACTCATATGTGCAAATATTTAACTCATATGGACTAAATCCTTATACTATTTAAGCTTCCACAAACTTTTTCCTTCTTAAAGACTAAACAATGATAGTAGGTAACCGTTTTCTATCATCAAAACAATTCACTTAGGTTATAAACTTTTTATATTAAGTCCATGAGTGTTTAAGTTAGCTTACGTGCATTTAATCCCATCAAACAACCTGTTTGACTTTATAACATTTTAGGTGTCGAATAGAACGTGTATGTGTATCTTTTCCTTTCTTTTAACAATATGTAAGAGAGAACTTCGTGTCGATTGAATCATACTATTCATGTTCACATCATCACAACATGTTGACACCATATTCTAAAAATCACCATATTTTTTAACAAATCATTATGAATTAGCCTAACAGTAAATAAAATGAGGTACGCCTTTGATAAAAGATTAAAAGTTCATAAGTTCAATGATAGTCACCTACAACTGATCTGACATGTTTTATTAACAGTTAAATATTGTGAGATTAAGTAGGGTGTAAGTTGTTTCGAACACTTACGAATAAACGAAAATAGAAAAATAGAAAAGAGGGATAAGAATGGGAATGTGAGAAGGAAGGAAGGAAGAGATAGTGAGAAGAAGAAAAGAGAAAGAGATAAGAATGCCAACCGTTTTGAGGATGGGAAAGGGATGAGAATGATGAAGTCAAGAATTTATCAAAGTTTCATGGAAAGAAAGAAAAATACAAAATGCTTACGTGGGTATATGTAATTGAACCAAAAAAAACTCAATTTAAAATTAAACATATTTTGGTGACTTATGAATAATGAATAATAATGAGGTATGAAAAATGGACAATCCAATTCACTCCGTTTTTCACGGCCATAACGCATGCTCTTAAATAATTAAATTTCAAACGTTTTCCTTGACCTTTTCTACTTATTAAATGTATGTAAATAAATAAACGTAACGTTTTAAATTCAACTTCCCAATACTTTTCTTTTCCTCCTCTCCTTTTCTATTCCTTTTCTTTTATAATTTAATTTAATTTGTATACTTTATCAATAAAAATAAAAAAAACAGAAAATAAAACATTTACAAAACTTACCTTACCTACTAAATTTAAGATTTATTAAAAATTTGAAGAACTAAAATTAAACATTTAAAAGTATAACGATATATTTTAACGAGATAATAATAATAATAATAATTGTGGTTGTTACTTAGAAGTTAGAGTGATCAAACAATTGGTGCCTACCAATTCAAACTTATCCATTCTCTTAGAAAGAGAAAAAGGTTCAATTTAACTTTAGATCTAAAAGGATATATACTATATAGTATATAGTGGATGATATAAGCTATCCTCCAAATGTGTATTTTATATTTGTTCTTTTATACTATTTTTATTGACCATTAGTCTCATTAACCAATGTGACTAAATCACTACATCTTTATTACTATAATACTTGATTAATTATAGTGTTTATCTTACAATTAAATAAAGTTAGAGTGCATCAATGGGTATTGACGATTACCCAATTTACATTTATTAAGTATCTGAGTAACCTATTTAAAAAATTGCAAAATTTTCAATTCAAAAATAATATCATTTATCAAATTTAACTGATTAATTTTTCATAATTGGTTGAATTTGATTAATACATTATTCGAAGTTTGATTGAATTGTATTTGTCATTATAGTGTACATAATTGGCTAAGATGTAAGATTTGAAGATTTACATGGTCTCTTGTTATTTAACGTTGTTTACTTGAATGTTCGATTTGAGATTTAACTGTTTTACGTGGTTTGAGACTTGTTTTATAGAGACCCAATTAGCCTTTTCTTCTCCGTATCTTTTTCCTTTATTGTGTACTGTTGCTTTATTGCTTAGTTTAGATTTTGTCGCTTCGTTTTTCTTATTTTTGTGGTCTTTTCGTGTATTTTGACCTCGGATGATGAGATCCAATCAATATTTTTTTTAGGAAATTATTTGACCATTTAATAATATATATATGCTTAATGTAAAGTAAATTTAATATACTATTTAATTACACGTGAAGGAAGGTGAAGAAAAATAAACTTAATTGTACTCAAATGGAATTAAGATAAGATATGTATATATATATATATTTACTTTGCTAAATTTTGATAATTTTGTATATTTAGTTCCTAATTTTAGAATGAATAAGTCAATTAAATTTTTATTTATCTTCACTAGATATTTAAATTTTGAATAGTATTCAATAAACAATTAAAAAAAGTTTTAACTTTGTAGCAAATAAATTAATTTTAGGTTTAATTTAGCAAACCATTAACTTAATTCAAGACATGTAAAATTGAATGACCTATTAATTATTAAACACAAACATTACAACATTCAAAATTCATATACATTTTACATACTTTGAAAACTATAACTAAACTTTCTTCTTTCTATTTTTTAAGTTTAACAATTTAACGATGAAAAATCAAAACATTGATCATAATGATGTTAATTGATATCTTATCCAATACGAACTAATCATTCACGTAATAGATAAAATACTATGTATTAATTACGTTTATTAACGACAATATTACTTAGGGTTATTTTCAAATATAATAAAATGAACCAAAATATCACAATCTATCTACGATTGACCCGTAAACATAGATAAACTACTATGATAAAATGAAGACAGATAAATATGACGATTTGTCATTTTAAGGAGAATTTTTGAATTCATTTTACTCTTAAGGATATCGATACCGTTATACTTTATATTTTTGTTATTGACCCATGACTATTGATAAAGTGAACTTACACACTTTCCTCCCTAAGAAATAAAATATCATTTAAAATATTTTCTTTGTTTTTGTTTTCTCTTTTGAGATTTCATTATAAATGTTGTTTTCAAATAAAGTAATGTGAAACCCTAGTTGGAATATTGGACTTTCATTGTCATCTCCCCATAGATAACTCTCTACTCCATTTTATTTCCTTGTCCTTTTCCCCTTACTTACATTTGTAATGTTTATGTACTTTCACACACATACATACGTTCGTACATCAGTGATTGTCTAAGTCAGTTTATATAAAACTTGGTTATTCTTATAGGACAACGTGTTTATCGATACACTCCATCTTACAACTTTAACTTATACTCAAAAGTCAAACTTTCTAATTTCAATACATTAACGCATGATTTTATAACCAAACTCAATGTCCTAATAAAACACCTGTAATTTTTTTAGAATAAGTTTCAAAGATCCATAAAGTATTTTTTAAAAAAGATTTTTTAATTTATAATTTTAATCTCGAACAATTATTTAAAAATGATGTAAATATTTTATAGACCCTTTAAACTTATTATTTAAGAACCAAACACATATATATTAGAAAACAACTAAAAAAAGATTTTTTTTAAAATATAACAAAGCTCCAAAATATTTATAGAGTAATTTTGAAAACGGAAAAAACATATACTTAATATGGAAAACACCATAATGAAAAATAACAAAAATGTCATGGTCAACACACAATTAAATGACCACTCACGCGTCTAGATTCTTTGTTAATTTGGCTACAAGATCATTTAGATTTCGCAACACGATTTTTTTTTATTTGTTAGATTTAGTGGTATATATACCAATATTCCAACAATTTTTATTTAAGATCGTGCATAAACGATCAATATGGTAGGTTTTCTTATTTTGTTATACGCCGTAAATAACTTTGGCAATATTTATTAAAATGAAAAAAAAAAAGAAAGATAAGAAAGACCTTTTAATTTCGTCTCATAATAGAATGAGGAACATTAATTTCTTTGTGGACTTTCAAATATTTATTTTCCAAAGAGAGAAAATTTTAGATTATAAAATGTCCTTTTAATTTAGATTCCTTTTTTTCGTTTTCTCTTTTCTTTTCTTTCACCGGACCCACACTCCCACAAATCCGCAGCCAAACAGCCCCCCTTCTAAAGCGAATAACCTTGCGTCGAACGACGACGTATCAGGTGCTTGATGTGACTCATTTTCTCTCCCAATTAAAAACTTAAATTTCGTAATTAGGGATTTAAATAAATAAATGTTAAAAGTTTTGTGCACTACCGCCATTGATGTGTGTATATATATAAGAAGCTCACAATGCTGTTCTTCGTCATTTCCTCCTCAATCTTCTCTCAATTTTTGTCTTCTTGGAGGGCTTAACCCTACCCTGCTTTTGCTCCTTCAATCAGAAAAAGAGCTTCTATTCTATGGCTGCGTTGACTCTGCCGTCTTCTTCTTCGTCCTTGTCGTCGTCTTTGTTCTCTGTTGGTCCCTTGACCATGGTTGTTTTGTTCCGAATGAGTCTCGCATTCGAATGTCTTCCAATGGTGGAGTTGTATGCTTCTTCCTTTGATTTTTTTTCTGTTATTTGTTTTGGAGATTCTTTTATCTTGTTTTTGTTTGTTGTTGTGGTTCATGAATGATGCAATGCGGATGATTCGTTCTTTTTTTTTTTTTTTTTTGAGATTCTGTTGATTGGTTTTTGTTCACGAGAGGATTTGAAGGGATTTTTTTGTGTGTAGAAGATAGATGGGGGAAAAATTAGATAAAACAGTTTTAAGTGTTGAATGTAATGTTTTGTCATGTTCGAAGATGAATGTTGGAGATGGGAAGTTTTGGGGGTTTTCCTCCTCTTTCCCTGTTGTTCTAAGAATTGTGTTGCTATTACTTTTCTGACTGTGTAAATATTTTGTTGCTGGTAAAAGTTTTCACTGTTAAGGTTCTGTTGCATTCGTTCTTATGTTTCGTTTTAATTTTTTTTTCTTTTCTTTTCCAGAGATGTGATATGTCCGAGTCTTTGAGGCATGTGAACGGGAAACCAACAATTCCAATTGTTACTGAACGGACGTTGCCCAAGTTCTTGGAGTCAGCTCGCATGGAGAACAGAGTTAATAGAAGTAGTACACGTTTGAAATTGTTTTCTGGGTCTGCAAATCGTTTACTTTCTCAGGTTAAGCTCCTTCTATTGTACTTGTGAAACGTTTTTTTTTTTTTTTTTTTAAGGTTTTACCCTACAATGGAACGAAAGTTATATTTTGACTTTTCAAATGACTGTTTAGTAATCGCCATCAAGATGACATGATATGTGGTGGTTTTCTCTTGATAAGTTAGTTTGATTATTGTTTTCGTGGAGGGGTTTGAAGGTTTTAATAATGATGTCTTGGTCAACGGAAGACCAGCCTACTTATCTTTGTTGGTTTGGTCGAAGTGAAATTTTCGTTGGCTATTGTCTAATCAAATGACTTTATCTTCCTTATAACTTTATTTGCTAGATTTTGACTTTCGTTCTACATTTCTATTGATTTACTTTTACTATTTAATAGTTTAGTTTAGATATGAATGATTTTTACGCTTAATATTGCTTATTTAGGCATATCATAACATGTTCATAATGGTGATAATATTATTAAGTTGGAATTCAGCGAGTTCAGTTTAGTCTCCAACCAATATTCTTTTCTAGGTAATTCTGTTGAACTTGTGGGGTTGCTCGTTATTTTTTGTATTCATTCTCTTGGAGGACCATTGTTGGCTGAACTTGGTTAAAGTGACTCAAAAGGCTGAATAGTTTTGGCCATCAAAGTGTTTATATTGAAAAGTTCCCGAGCAACATGCAAATATGAATCTCTTTTTCTCTCTGGAGACCAGTCTTTGTTTGCTAAACGTGAGTTATTTACTTCTCAGGAAATTGCCTGTTACATGGGGCTGGAACTTGGAAAGATTAACATTAAGCGGTTTGCTGATGGTGAAATATACGTTCAATTGCAAGAAAGTGTTAGGGGATGTGATGTATTCCTAGTACAGCCCACCTGCCCCCAGCTAATGAGAATCTTATGGAGCTTTTAATTATGATTGATGCTTGTAGGAGAGCCTCAGCCAAAAATATTACCGCTGTGATTCCATATTTTGGATATGCTAGAGCTGATAGAAAGGTAATATTTTTAGTTGAATTTTGCTGTAAGTCACGTTTGAGTGTATGTACAAAGTGATAATTCTTAAATGAGGGAGGGATTTGAGTTTGATGTCTGATTTTATTAAGTTTGAATAGAATAAACATTACGAATGCAGAACTATTTACATTGGGTAGGTTTATGAAGTGCTCTGGGACGAAATTGGTTTCCCTTATTTGCTGTGTAACAGTCTGTTTAAACTCTTCCACTAGACTCAAGGGCGAGAATCCATTGCTGCAAAGCTTGTTGCCAACATCATTACTGAAGCTGGTGCAAATCGTGTTCTTGCTTGCGATCTTCATTCTGGACAATCCATGGGTTACTTTGATATTCCCGTGGATCATGTAAATTGCCATGTAGGTTCATTCGTTTCGTTTTTTCTTCTTTTTGCCACCTATTGGAAATATTAGATTTTTACTGAAATTTGTATTGTTTGCCAAATTGTCATCTACTTTATAGCCCGTGATTCTTGACTATCTTGCCAGCAAGAGGATTTGTTCTAGTGATTTGGTAGTGGTTTCTCCTGATGTTGGAGGAGTTGCCAGAGCTCGTGCTTTTGCCAAAAAACTATCTGATGCACCTTTAGCCATAGTGGATAAGAGGCGCCATGGTCACAATGTTGCCGAGGTAATTTTGCACTATACTCTGTGGCTATAATCACTTGGTGTAAGGTTTTATCTCTTGAACTCATTGAAATATGCACTAAATATATTTGTACTGAATTTCGTAATCTCTAATTTAGAATAAATTGTGGCGTGGACAATTGTGGTCGTACAGGAATTGATATTGTTAAGTTTTGTTGGGTTTATCGACAGAATTTTACTCATTGTTTGTTGATGAAGCGATATAGACGTTAGATGAGATATTTGATAGACCTCAGTGATATATGAACCATAAGTGGTATCATTGGACTCCATGCATTGTATAGCAGCACTTGAGATATGAGATATTTGATGCGGTGGCTTTTTCCTTCTCTTGTAAAATTAATAGAATGCTGATGTATATAGGAAAAGCTAGTCTTGACTAAAGCTTTAGATTAAATTGCTTATTATATCTTTATGCAACGTGTTTGCAGGTAATGAACCTGATTGGTGATGTTAAAGGGAAGGTTGCAGTTATGGTTGATGACATGATTGACACGGCTGGTGAGCTTAAGAAACCTGATATTGTACCATCTGCTTTATCATCCCACTTCCCCATTGATACCATGTTTTCTAAATCTTCTACCTTGCTGAATGTTCCTTTAAAGAAACATGTCTAATATAATAAGCTTTTGTGGGTTGTAGGAACAATTACTAAGGGGGCTGAATTGCTACATCAAGAGGGAGCCAGAGAAGTTTATGCTTGTTGCACCCATGCTGTTTTCAGGTATGTTCTTCCTTCCTCTTGATACAAACCTTTCTCTACTTAAACAGAAGCAATGTACAAATTTATTCTCTCTCACTAATTAACACTGTAACAGTATTTTATAGATATTTGTTAAAGAGTTGATAACATCTTAATGGCACAAACTAAAATAAACAAATTTTAAATGTTCAGAGACCAAAAGAACACTTTTGATATTTTAGGGACCAAAATAGAATTAGATTTAAAATTACAAAACAAGATTTAAACCAAAATAGTAAACATGGTAAAAAAAGGGATTGAAATAGTAATGCTTTAGTTGATGGTAGGTTATAATGGTTGGAAACACCAACTATTTTAATTGGATTCTCAAACATGAAGTAGACTATAATAGCCCATTTCACTCACTTGTACAAGTATCCTTGACTGTTTTTTCCCCTTCTTTCATGCGTGTTCAACAACATTTGACCCCTTAGGATTCGATGGTATATGCCTAAACCAGACTTTTGGCCACGACATTCTATTGTTGCTTGGGATTTTTACCTGTTGACTGTTCCTTATAATCTTATGGCGTGGCCTTCCCCACTTTAATTTGAGTGTCGTCCTTGCTTTCACTTAATAAACATTCCAATATGCGGTTGCATGTATCAATTTCACTTAACGAACTCTCTCTCTTTGCAGCCCCCCTGCCATTGAGAGGTTGTCCAGTGGCTTTTTTCAAGAAGTGATAGTGACAAACACAATTCCAGCCCCCAAAGTTCACTTTCCTCAGTTAACAGTCCTCTCAGTTGCAAACTTGATGGCGAAACCATTTGGCGTGTTCACGATGATTGTTCGGTGAGCAGCATTTTTCAATGACGAAACTTCAGTTTGCCTCTGCTCCCTTATTTATGGAGGTGTTGTGACCAACTTATTTAACAATTGGCATATAGTGTTCCCTTTTATGTGACAAAGAAGAAAAAAAAGGAATCTCCCTTTAATTTATGGCTTGGACTAAAGTCCCTGGCTGAATGTCATATTTACTAGAAAAAAATGGAAAAGGAGAGGGAGGTTCATGTAATAGAGAGAGAGATTAGGAAGGTAATTACCAATTAGCATAAATTATTACCTTTTTTTAGCATTGGAAATGATTATTGTGGACTCTAAATCAAGGTTTCTGTCATTAAGTTTCCTTGAATGTATAAATATTTGAGTCTCATTTTTCAATGTCCTTAAATGAGAAGGATCTGCAATTTTGTGCCTAATTTGGTAGAGTCATTTTCACTTTCTTCTTCTATGACTTTGGTTTCACTTTTATGGAATATCATTGTGATTTATGATATTTGTTTCATGTTCATTTTTATCAAAATTGTACCCTCTTTTTTCTTCCCTTTCCAAATAAAGATCATTGATATAGAATTTGATTTATAGAAATACAATTATTGGTGGGAACTCTATTCCAAAAGTGTCATTTTTCTTTCTAGTGTAGTATTTTTCCTAATTGATCCTCTTTACCCTTAAAACTATTTTATTCACATTGTAAAGTGGTCTTAGCAATGTTGTATTGTATATAGTGTAATTTTAAGATAGTAAGATAACATCTTATATTTAATTTGAATAAATTCAACAATTAAAATATAATCAAGATGTCGAGTTCGATCTCTATTATATTAAATTATTTTATCAATATATATTAGCTTGAAATGAAATAAAGTATCACTTTATATACTTTATTTCACAAAATCCATTTTATTTAAGTAAAAATAAACAAGCAGTTGAAAGTAATAAAAAAGAAAAGAAATTAAGCGAAAAAAAGCCGAAAACCATCCAAATAAACGGTGTGATTTTACTATTTAAGCCTTCAATTTTCTTCCACTTTAGTATCCTCCGTTTCAAGCACCGGCGGAGTAATTCCCATTCCGTCGCAATATTCGTTAACCGCACCGCTAACATCCGGGGAAAACTCTCCACCAGACGAAAAAACCACGGCGGCGCATTTCTCCGGCATTCCATGTAAAATCACTTTACAACAATCGTAACTCACCTTCGATCTCATTACTCTTCATGGCGTGTCGATTTCATTCTGACATCCTTTCACCGCGTTTATCGCGTCCCAACAATCGGATGAGTAAACCGCCTCCGCAATTTTTCTAACAGCGAAAGCCGAGTGAAACGACGATGAAGTTGCTAGGACACAGAGGAAGAATCCGAAAAATCGAACAGATTTCGACATTGGCAGGTTCGTTTGATCTTCTTCTCTTCACCCCCTTTTCCTTTGATTGATTCTACATCTTCTTCTTCGATTTGGTGTTTATGTGTATATATATATATATATATGAATAGGGAGATAGAAACGGAAATATGAAATTCGTTTAGGTTTTAAATTGAAAAAGCAGTTTAGGAATTCATTTAATTGGTGCTGATGAATTTGATTCTTTCAGTTTCGTTTTGGCTGCATTTATTGTGTTGGTGAGTTTCACTTAAATTAGACTAAAACATTATTTCACATTCTCACGTTATTCCTTTGGTTGATGAATTGATGTATTTTAGTGCTTAAATCATTGTGTGGGTAAGTGATCAAACAAGAAGAACAGGAGATTGGTTTTATATTATATATAGTTTTGTGATTCAATGAAAAATTTGGATGCTTAGAGATGAGAGAATATTAATTTGTGGATTGTGATGAAAGGAAATCATAGTAAATAAACTTCCATATCTTTTATGAATACACATAAAACACAAAAATTTATGATCTATAAATTAAAATCAGCTTGATAACTTAGATTGGAAGGAAGAACAATTAGATTATCAACGCTTTGTATCATTTTCTCTGATAAAATTCTTGGTTTGTTATTTATTCTTACTCATGTTTTGGCCTCATTTTGAAATTACAAAAACAGTTTTTTTTTTTTTTAAAAAAAAAATAATTTTTCAATTTACAATAATTTCCATTTTTAATTATTTTTTATAAACGTTCAATTCTTGTGCAGTTAAAAAATGGGAGGAAATAGGAGAAGGGTTACAAATAGGACTTTATTATAAATATTAGTGAATAGATGTCTATTATGTTTAGGGTCACGTATTACTTCCTCCACGTCCATCCATATTTGTGATGTGCCAACACTAACTTTAATATTCGTGCAATCCATCCCATGTGTGGTGACATTTGGGTTTTGTAAGGCACTCATATATTGGTTGAAATTTGAAAGAAATCGGGGATAGGGAAAATTTTTATTTTCTTATTTATATACTATATAGACAAAATAATAGATATTTATAGTCAATATGCTTCTATCCATTTTTATCATGGACATAATAATTTTGTTATAGCTTATAAATATTATTTATTTTTATAATTTTTAAAAATGAACATTTATTCGAAAAAAACCATAAATCATAAATTGTTATAGATTGGTTTTCGTTGGATTGAGATTACATCCACCATTGAATAAGTTAAACTATGATAAACGGTTAAATTATCTAACCTAAGTTTAAATGGTGGGGCACAGTGGTAGGTGTGCTACAAGCCAAGGCTACATGACCTCACCACCTTTGGTCTTGGTCGAGGATGAGGTCGAGATAGGTTAATTTGACCCAAAGGTAAAAAAAATTGGATTCACACTCACAACTTGATATCAAAGTTTAAGGAACAACCATATAATTTAGTAGTTCAAATCTAGAAATGTTAAGTAAATGACAAGACTCTTAAGCAACGGGCAAGACTTTTGTCCTACATTAGAATTTAGCAAGGTCAAAGGGTATAAATACCCGGACATGTTAGTTGTGAGACTAAAGTGTGGTAGTGATAACATCACCTTGTCATCACATGCTATTCGTTTGGACGAGTGGGTTTGGCTAACTAGTCTTGTGCGAAAAAAGTAACTTTTTATCATCTATTGTTTTTGTATTAATAATTTATTTCCATTTTTCCCGTTGTTAGAAACCCTAGCTCCTTCCTCTTTACCTTTTGTTTTCTTCATCCGACTCAATTTATCAAAAAAATCCAAATGTATATCCATTACAAATCTTTTGTTCCAAGCTTCATTCTCTTTATTCTATTCCATATTCCAATTATTTCAACGAGTGCACGTTTGAATTGGACATTCATGTCGTAACTGACAGCGATTTGTATAACACAACAATTCCTTTAGAGTACAATACCACCTAAGAAAGAACAAAGAATCTCCCTAATAATAAATAAAATAAATCAAAATAATTAATCATTCCTACCATCTTAAAAAGAACTTAAACATTAAAGACATTATAACAATTATGATTCCAATACTTATAACACTCTTCTTTACCTACCACGTCTTCTCTAAACTACTAACCAATAAACAATAATTGAACACATGCCAATTCATACAAATAAGATATTTTGTCTCTAGATGTGTGCATCTCTAAGTATGGTATAACTATAAGACAAATTCCTATATATTATTTTCCCCTAACATAGCAAGGACGACTAATTTAACACTTATATGGTAGAAACTGCAACATCCTACGGTGGACAAAAACCTCAAATAGTGGCCGTTGGATCAGGATGTATATTGACACGTGGCGAACGTAAGCAAAGATGAGAAAAATATTCTAATGTTATATTCGATTTTATTTTGCAAAAGAATCTTCGAAATACGAGAGAGAGATGGCTGTCGTTCGTTGCTATAATAGAAAAAGATCTTTCTACCATTTATGCTCACACACACACACACTTCCTCATTCCCGCGTGCGTATCACCGCTAAACAAACCCCTTTTCTTTTTTCCTTTCTTTCAAAAATAATTTCAAACAAGTTTATAATTATTAAATTATAATAAATAAATTTTTTTTAAATTTTTGTGAACTAGCTTGAATGTGTAAAGATTTTAAAAAAATATCAATTTTTAGTTGAGGTGGTATATTGATTTAAATTGTAAACCAATAATTTTATTAATTTTAAAACTAACAAGTTGTATTTTTATTATTTATGCTGTTATGTAATGTAAATAAATTAATCAATTTAGATTTTTAGTGTTTTTTTTTTTGAAGACATCTATGTATCTTAACAATTAATACATGATTAATTTTCAAAACTCATCATAATTATGAGTTTAAATTGATTCTTGTATGTAAAGAGTTCAATTGACTCAAATTATTAGTCATATGGTAATATAAAGGAGTGTGTATGTAAATTGGTATCTACAAAAATGTAAGATTTGAATAATATAATTATAGGTTTAAAGTTTTAGTTGATATAGCTTTGGTGAGTGCTAGAGGTGGACTTGCCATCCACCATGGATCATGTGAATTTTGGTGATTGTGTTTGTGTAAGTTTGGTGGAAGCGAAAGTGTTGTTTGAAGGCTTATGCACGATTGAACAAGATCAAAAGTTTAGCCATAATCCTCATGTGGAAGTGGAATATGATTCGAAGTAGGTTATTAAGTTTTGAATAGAGAAGGTTTTTTAATTTATTATTGCTGAAAACGCTATCAAATAATGTTTCGATTTATCATATCCTTTCGAGAGGTGATTCTTTTGCCTCATTTCAAAGTTATTTAATTATTTGATATAAAAGATAATATTTTTTTTCATATCGAGTTATTTTATTTTTATATAGGAATCTTTTAATATAGTTGATCAATAGCTTAAAAGTCACGTTTATGTTTGCCTAAAAGAAAAAAAAAAGTTTTAATCAATAACGATACAATCCTCTTTTACTATTAAATGTTATAGTTACGGTCAATTGAGGCCATGAAAGGAAATCATATGAGAAGTGATAACAAAAATGCAATTTTAGAGCAATTAAAAAAAACCCTAAATTGATCCAGCTAGGATACCATCGGGAGATTTACATTCAATCATTCCTAATTTTTTAAAACAAAAACTTAATTTTGATAATTTAATAGTTAAAACTAACACAAATTTAATAACCATTTTGATTTCTTTAATTTTTGTAAATTAAACTTATAAATACTAGTTTTATCCACCATTTTCATTTCTTTAATTTTTGTAAATTAAACTTACAAATACTAATTTTATCGATGAGTATATTTAAAATTAAATATGATGAATATAATATAAAAATATATTTTAAAAAATTTAACAAAACATTAACGTTGGTGGATAATGAAAATACAAAAATAACCAAAAGCGTTAACATTGATGGATAATGAAAATACAAGAATGACAGATGATTAATAATATATTTGAGAAACGATCATTTCACAATTAAATTTTTAATTATTTAAATTTTGAAAAAATAATAAGAATTTGAAAAAAAAAAAGTTAAAATGACAATTAACAAAAGAAAAGAAAAGGGAATTTAAATAAAAAGGGAAAAAGGATGAATAATAGGCGCGTGAGGGAAAATGAAGGAGAGAAGAGTATAATAAAATATGTGAAAGAGAAATGAAAGAGTAATAAAAGGAGTCTGAGTCAAAGACCCCTAACTGTCCCCAAAATCTCTGCCTCTCCTTCTCTCTTTCTCTCTCTCTAATATAACACCAACTCCACTCCACCGCCGTCTCCTCTCGACGGCCGGCGTTAGTTAACCACCACCTTCTTCCGTCTCTCTTTAGCTCTTCTACAACGAAACTTCTCCTTCTCTTTCACCATTTTTCAATTTTCTCCGGCTTCCACACACTTTCCTTCTCTACTCTTCTCTTCCAGGTTTTCATCTATGGCGACGTTTAATCTCTCTACTGGAGTTCCTCTCTTGAAATCTGATTCTACCAGACTTGCCGATCGCCTTGCTTCGTGTATAATTGTTTCTGATGCTTTTGGTCTTGAAGTGAAGAGTGGAAATATGTGTTTGCAATCGAAACAAATCGGTTTGGTTAGATGCTTGAGAATAGTGGAGCAGCGGGAAGTTGCGTCTATAATGGCTCTCTGGATACTGTGAGTTTCTTTTCTTCTTGTTTTTCTGATGTTTACTTTGATGCTTGTTATTGGTTGATGATGATGTTTATCTCTGTCTTGTTCTGGACATATTACATATGTTGGCCCTTCTACGAGCATTGAGTTTTTATGGATATTATGAGAATGTTGTCTTCCTCAGTTTCACTTTGTGTAACTTCAATTTGTTACGTTTGAGATTTTGCTGGAAAATCAATGAGTCTTAGAGGCTGGAGTTCAATCCTGATTATTCACTTTTTTTTCCTTTTTTTCAGTTTAACAAAAACGGAATGTTTTGTTATTTCTTATTGCTGTTGTTGATTCATCATGGTCCTAAGAGTGAGATTTTTGTTTGGTTCAGGATCAGGACGTTTCGAACTCTACCCTTGAGCTTCAGTCTAATGCATTCCATCGTAGCAGGACGAAGTTAACGACAAAGTCTCGAAGGAAAACTAAGGTAGTATGCACGATTGGCCTTCGACAAGTTCACGGGAAATGATATGGAAATTGGCAGAGACTGGGATGAATGTGGCTCGTTTAAATATGTCGCATGGAGACCATTCTTCCACCAGAAAACAATTGATTTGGTTAAGGAATATAACGCCCAATTTAATGACAAAGTTATAGCCATCATGCTTGATACGAAGGTATGTTTACTACTCTCTATATGTTATCGAATGCTGAATTATGAGCTGTCCAGAAGGAGTCAAAGCTAAAACTTCAGATTGATCTGAAACTCTTAATCAAACGATACTTGAATTAAATGATTGTGAAATTTTCTAGAACCTATTATTCATAAGTATGCTTTGATTGGTCGGTGAGATTTTTGAAGCTTAATTTCAATTCGATCTTCTATAGAATTGTTCATTACTGTTGAATCAATTTGCCTACTGGTACCCAAAATTTTATTCTACTCTTGGAAATATGATTTAATGATTGATGCTTTTAATTACTGCATTATTTTTCTGTTTGTTTCATTCAGGGTCCTGAGGTTCGAAGTGGAGATGTACCTAAACCTATCTTGCTCAAAGAGGGACAAGAATTTAACTTCACAATCAAAAGAGGAGTCAGCACAAAAGACACTGTTAGTGTCAACTACGACGACTTTGTAAACGATGTCGAAGTTGGAGATACTTTACTTGTTGATGGTGAGTATATTTCTCTTGTTTGTTTCACATTGGTACTGCAATATATGATACAACTTTTCTCAATCAACGACTTGTTTTATGTAATCATCAGCCAATTGAAGTAAAAGTTTAAGCTGCCTATAAACACTGATAATGATTGGGAACTCACTTTACAATATAATTCTTGTGGCATGTGGGTTGGAGAGGAGGCGCTTCAAGATAACCTTTACTTCAGTTAAAATTACAAGTCGTATGCTTTACCATTTTTTCTGTTATGGTGTAAATTCTCCACCATATTTTTGGGACTATAGCCTTCTCTTACTACACATTGGCATTCTTTTTGTAATCTTCTTGGCATACTTTGTAATTCATCTCATCAGTGAAATGAAGGATGCTAGTTTCTCATTAAAAATAAAAAAGAAAAGCAATACATCTTTCAGGTTTCTCATTAAAAAAGGCTCAAATATACCAAAGCTTCGATCAAACCCA
The DNA here is from genome assembly GCF_000004075.3 of Cucumis sativus. Taxonomy (NCBI): domain Eukaryota; kingdom Viridiplantae; phylum Streptophyta; class Magnoliopsida; order Cucurbitales; family Cucurbitaceae; genus Cucumis; species Cucumis sativus. The sequence continues at coordinate 11,485,972 of NC_026655.2, read as the reverse complement.
GTATATGGTTGAATATGTTTAAATATGCATCTAGTTATTTATCGCTTTTAGATGATCGGTTATAGAGTCACAGTTGACTATTTTTTACTGCCTCAAAGCAAAACTTTATTTTCCATACTCCAGGTGGAATGATGTCATTGGCTGTTCAATCAAAGACAGATGATTCGGTTAAGTGTGTAGTCATTGATGGTGGTGAACTCAAATCGAGGCGTCATTTGAATGTCCGTGGAAAAAGTGCAACATTGCCTTCTATAACAGGTATGTTCGGTATTTAACTTCAGTGTTGCATTATAGAATTTACGTTAATTATCTTGTTAAAGAGTTATGTAATTGCTATGATACAATCACAATGTAGAAGATGCAGTGTTAACTTGATATGTCGTATGAACAAAAAGAAGTGGCAACATATCAGTGTCGAATTGATGTTATGACAGCCTTTTATTACTTCTTCAAAAGTCAAAATACAAAGAAAGAAAAGTAAGTAAAGAAGAAAATGCATAGGAAAATATAAGAGCAACAAGGACACTGCAAAATAGTAAAGAGAGCCTAGGTCTTCAAAAACTGCTGGAGACTTCAACACTGTTTCAAGATTTCACGAAACAAAATATCCTTTCTTTGAACTGAAGAAACTTCCAGCAAGGGCAGAACTTGTAACTCAACAGTTTTAGAGCTTTGACTACTTCCAGCAGAGGGCAAACTTGGGCTATGGCCGTTTTGGGTGCTTCCAGTTTGAAATTCGAAGATTTTCTTATTTTGAATGCTTCGACCTTTTGTTACAATTTAAATGGATAGTTGACTTAAGGGACTGAATTGGTACGTCCGTAGAACATTTACCAAAATTAAACAAATGCAAGGATAGGGACCAAAATATAAAATATGGGAAAGGATGAGGACCGTAACTATAATATAACTTAGAATTTAGTATCTTCTAAATATATTTATATGTATTATCAACTTTTAATCTATTAATCTTTCATGGTGCAGACAAGGACTGGGAAGATATAAAGTTTGGGGTGGATAATCAGGTTGATTTTTATGCTGTTTCTTTTGTGAAGGATGCTAGAGTGGTTCATGAGCTGAAAGACTATCTGAAAAGTACATTTTTGTATATATCTGATATCTATTAGTTGCCCATTATGTACCTCTTTAGTACATCTATGCTTCCTCTCATTCTGACAGCAAGTATATGTATATTTTTTGTAGGCTGCAATGCAGATATTCGTGTGATTGTAAAAATTGAAAGTGCAGACTCCATACCTAATCTTCATTCAATACTTTCAGCATCAGATGGGGTTAGCTTTCTCCTTCACTGGTTTAAAGCTTCTAATTTAAATTTCAATGTACTTCACCATTAGAATAGTATTATTTCTTTTTTATTTTTTAGGATAAGACAATTACAATGGGAGTGAGGTTTGATATTTGCTATGTCTGATTGGATGACTCTCATATTATTTAAAAATAGCCAGAGTTTTTGCACCAAAATTCATCCGTTTCTTTTGTTTATCATGAACAACCATAATGATTGGAAGTTTTATTACTTTGGACAACTTAAGGAGCTATATGTGACTGTTTGTTTATAATGTGGAATTGTAACTGTAAACTTTTGACCACTATTTTTGATATAGATTTGAATTTATGCATGACGGCTTCTGGAATTTGGCTGAATAGTTATATCCTGTACTCCATTCTGAAGTAGCATAAATTTAATCATTTCTGCAAATACGTTCTTGGCTCTCTTATTTTTGTCACATGTGACTGTTCATGCTCATCATGGTATCCTGAGTTGCAACTTAATTAGTTTATTTGACTTTTTAGGCAATGGTCGCTCGTGGAGACCTTGGGGCTGAACTTCCAATCGAGGAAGTTCCATTATTGCAGGTAAAACTCTAATGTTAACAACTCTCATTCATTACTGTTCCATTGTGCAACATTGTTCCAGATAAACTTTTTAGTGACTTAATGGCTTGTGTCTTGACATAGAAAAAACCATAATTGGCATTGACAATAAATTAATAATAATTTTACAGAATTTGGCAAAGTATTCTAGTTAAAAGCCAAACCTAGCTTCCAGAAAACCTCAAGATTTCTTGCAGTATATGTTGCAAGTCTTATTGCTCTCTACCTCGTCCCACAAAAATACCCTCGACCTAATAGTGGAGTGGATAACCCTAAACGCTAATTCAAACTGAAGCAACCTAGCAGCCAGCTTGATCCAACCATTGCAGATAGAAGGACAGTGGCGCAAAGGTGAGCATGTGGTCTTCTCACAGGAGATTCTTGCGCATAATATACTAGTTCGGGAAGGTGATCAACAAGAAAATTTTCATTGAAATAAGTTACTGGTGATAAAACGGCCAAAAAAATTAACCCAACAGCGTTCCAAACTATTTTTAATTTATAGAGTAAGGTTTGTAAAACTTTTAAAATCATGCCTGTAATTTATGTATCCCTTTCCTTATGTTTGTTTAACTTTCCTAGGTGAGACATCACAACGTCTTGTTCTGTGTTAAAAATTTCAATTTCTGATTCTATGTCTTCCCTAGAGGGCGAGGATTGGATAAAAATATTCAAGAAGGTGTTCTTGGAAACCAAGATGAATGGAATCAAAATTTGGCCAGCAAAGGATATTTGTTTTGAGTAGTAACAATACCTTCTTACAAAGTTTAAATTTTTTGTTTTCACGGGATACGATTACTTGGACTTTTTAAATGTTAATACACAAAGGTACGAGTCCATCTATTTCCAAATTATTGAAGTTTCTTTGGAAAGGAGTACAATCCAGAATTCAATAAAAGGGTGCTCGAGGACACTGAGCTTTAATACGAAAACAATATAAAGGGATGTACATATATGGTATTAGAGATGTTGCACTGAGCTTTGATAGGTTTCAGATTTCCAAGGATTGAGATTATTGGTTTGATAGTTCTAGGTTTTTACGACTAGCTCAATTTTTTCGGATCATTTCCTTTGCTACTTGAAGCTGGGGCCGCGTTCCTTTTGTTTTCCATATTAGTTGGCTTTTTCAGAAGGATCGTGGAATTGTGATTGATAAGCCACTTGCTCAAGTTAACATTCAGGACGGGGCAGACTTTGTTTCTAGTTCCAAGCTGAATAACTTAAAAGATGTTATCCAAACTGGTTTGCTAACCATGAATAAATAGAGGAATCATAGGGAGACAAGTCTTTGCAAAACTTGAGTTTTTTGATGCTAAATTAGAAGCAAATGAATTATCCCTTTGAACTCGTAAGTTGTCTTGCTGTCAAATCAATGGAGAAATCAAGGAGTTGCACATATCTTATGAATGGAGTTTTGTAAATTGAATTGGTTGGAATTATAGATGAATTATAGCTTTTTTTCATCGGTTTGAGGCAATTCCAGCCAATAAGAGAAAAAATTTGATAATTGAAATACTTTCTGGCTATGTGGTACCACTTCTGCAATTTAGAGATATTGAGCAAGAAATATTGACCTTCTATTCTTCTTTATATCATAAAGTTCCAGGATTATTTGAATGAAAACCTTGAGCATTAGCTTCTTTGCATTATTTGAATGAAATTTGCGTCTCTCTCTCTCACACACACACTTCTACTAATTACCAAAAGCAAGAGATTGTGGTGGAAGGATTGTGACGTTAATAGGATAATAGGATTAGTATTCTATCATATGCCATCATATAACAGTACCTTTTCTGTCAGGAGGATATTATCAAAAGATGTCGTAGCATGCAGAAACCAGTTATTGTGGCAACAAACATGCTGGAAAGCATGATTGATCACCCCACACCGACTAGAGCCGAGGTTTCTGATATTGCTATTGCAGTGCGTGAAGGTGCTGATGCAGTCATGCTTTCAGGAGAAACTGCTCATGGAAGTACGTTTCCTAGCTAGCCCATTACCTGGGAGTTTTTTTTTTTAGGTCAAAATATTGTTTTTCCCGTGGAACCTATTGGTACGGAGTGAGGCCCTTTGATCTTTCAATATAATGTAGGGCAATCAATAGGTAGGTGTTTTTGTTTCTTTTCTTGTTTTGTAATTGCAATTTATAAATATTGAAATATGCGATGTCCCGTATGCATAGTGCTTATGCGTGTTCCTCTAGTTTGTTTAAAATTGATAAAAGATTTGTCATTCTTGGTGTCGTAGCATTGTTCCAACCTTTTGTGTCTACTTGTTCTGTAATTAAGCTTGAAGTCATTGACTTATTCCTAACATTGAAGAAGTTCAGGCTGTTTTCTGTTTGCTCATGCTATACAAATTATCCCCCTTTCTCCCTTTTTGATTTCATTTTTATATCAAATTGATATTTTAATCCACTATGGTGAAAACATTAGATATCCGTTGAAGGCTGTGAAAGTGATGCATACTGTGGCTTTGAGGACGGAATCTAGTCTACCAATTAATTCTACTACTCTAATTCCATCGAGTGTCCACAAGGTTTGTATTATTGTCACTTGTTAATTATGTGTGATTTTTTTCTTTTTTTGTTTGATAAGAAACAACCACGTATATTCCATTAGGGAGAAAAAAACAGCCTAAAGACAAGGGGTTGAAAAGAACCCAAAGCACTAGTGGAGGAGTGTCAATTGTTAAAAATCATCAAAAGAATTTGGTATAGTTTGTAGTTGTACTTGTACAATGTACACCGTCAAGAGGATGTATATTAAACAAAAATCAAAAGAAACATACTTAAATAATTCTACTATTCATTTCTTTCTTGAAACACCTCCAATTTTCCTTCTTTTATGTTGTTGGGACATGTGATGAAGGCCGTTTCTCTGTCTAATTGGGTTAGAAGTTTTATCACAACGCCCACTTTGAAATCAAAGTATAATTTTTTTTTTATGTTAAAATTTTTGATGTATTCTTCATATTTTATGACAGAGCCATATGGGAGACATGTTTGCTTTCCACGCCACCACTATGGCCAACACCCTTAATACTCCTATCATTGTTTTCACAAGAACCTCCATGGCTATTCTCTTAAGTCATTATAGGCCCGGCTCTACTATCTTTGCCTTCACTGATGAGTAAGTTCAGAAGTAGTGTAATATATTGTAATTCATGGTTAGAATATTTTCTGTACTCCAATTCATGCAGTATATGCCAATAAAATGATCCAGATCAACTTTATCTACTTGGTGTCAATTATGAATAGTTTTCCTTGAAGATGTAGAGTTTGCTATTGATATATATGTGAACTTTTCTTGTAACTATGGTTTGTGACATCTTTTTTGCCCGTCGTTAGGCAGTTTTTTTATTCACAAGGTAGTAAAGGATTAGTGGAATAGCAGCTTTCTGGATCCAGGATGAAACCTATAGATATCTTCTATCTGTTTTAGCTCTAGATAGGGATCGAACAATGCAAGATGTGTCACTTATGGCCTGGTCCATTTAGTGAATAACATCTGTATTCGCTGATTGGAGGACATTGGCAATGCATTTGTGTATTTTTGCTCTACATCTAATTTTTCATTCACGTTTCTGACGATATATTTATTTATTTTTGAAACAGAATAACATATTAACATCCACTAGATACTTCTGATTTTTTTTATCCAATAATTTCTTTAATAAGGAAACTAAATTATTGTCTGGCAGCGAAAGAATTAAACAAAGGCTAGTGCTTTATCATGGGTCATGCCTATCTACATGCAGTTTTCAAATGATGCAGAAGAGACGTTCTCCAGAGCACTCGAGTTTTTGCTGGTTAGTTTTCTTTAGTGTTGCTTTCCTTTCTCTCTTTCCTTGTATTTTGTTTATAGATCCTTAAGGATAAGCTTTTAAATTTCCCACGTTTGCAGGATAAGGGTCACGTGGTAGAAGGAGACCACGTCACGCTTGTCCAAAGTGGAGCTCAACCAATTTGGCGGAAAGAATCCACTCACCACATTCAAGTACGGAGGATCCAAGGTTGATTTCGCTGGTAAAAACAGGATTTATTTTTTTGTTCTTTCATCTCTTCTTTCTAGAGATTAGTATCCTTTACAGTTAGTAATAGTTTTGTAACATTTTGACTTAATTGACCTATTTATTAGACATTTCTTCTTGATTGATAATATATATATTTCATTTCTTAGAGCACCCTCTGTTAATATCTTTCCCATACCTGATTTGCATTAATCAAATGTCACACAATACCAGTCTATGGGGCATTAAATTGAGGACATGAGATGAGATACACAAATTACCACAAACAAGGCCAAAGCGTAGGAAAATGTACTTATGTTTCCCCTCTTGATTTTTTAACTCCCTCGGTCATACCAATCTCAGAAGACAAAGGAGAGATTCATTTCCATTGACAACTCGATAGATAGAAAAAGGATGGCTCAGTGATTGTACATACTAGCTTCCCCACATAAAAGGAAAAGCAAAAGGGGAGAAGGAGAAAAGAAAGTCAAAGTCCTCTAAAGAATAAAGGGGAGAAATTTAGCCGGCGGGAACATGGAAGGTCTTGGACAAGAAATCTGCCGAACACGCCACCCTTGCTCTTTCAATAACATTGCTTGAAATTATTTGATCAGATGTTGTAGAAAAGGGAAAGAATTGGGTATAAAGAGTTGAGCCAAGAATAGGTTTCCGACTCTTTAGGCCCTATTCCTTTTATTCTTACACAAACTGATAACATATTCAGCAAACAAGTGTTGCTTTTGTTTATATTTCTTCAAATCAGACCTTGTTGTGCTCCAGGTCTTCGTTTTCTTCACACTTGCCCTCCAATTTGATACATTTGTACCATCTAGCACACATAATATACACTGCAAAGTCAATTGCAGTCAGTCCAGCTAAGAGGAAGTAAAATCTATCTAGATGACCTCTGTTCAGGTTTCCTGGAATCCATCCTGGCATGTGGTCCTCTGTTGATATTTTCATAACCATGGTGACCAGAAGGCTACTGACATAATTCCCCAAAGAGATTGATGTCATACAAAGTGCACTACCAAAGCTTTTTAATCCATCCGGGGTTTGTGCATTGAAGAACTCCAATTGTCCCACGTACATGAAAACCTCAGAAGCTCCTATAAACGCATACTGTGGAACCTGCCAAAAGATGCTTAAGGAGCTTGAGCCTTCACAGTGTGTGCAGTCGCCTTTAGCATACTTTAGTCTATAACACTCTACAATTCCTGCTGAAACCATTGCCATCACTGCTATGATGAGACCGATTCCCATTCTCTGAAGTTCAGTAAGCCCTTTAGAATCTGATTTTCTGAGTTTCCCTGCAAGTGGGTCTAGGACTCGCCGGTAAAGAAAAATGAAAACTGCGACACTGAGAATGTCAAAGCTGGACATGCTTGCAGGTGGGATATGAAAGTTTGAAACAACAGTTTTCATGGCAGCGCCTTGTTCGACAAAGAGGGAAGCCATTTGAGTGAAGACCACAGAGTAGATTATGGTGCAGAGCCAAATAGGAAGTAATCTTAAAATGCACTTGACCTCTTCCACTTGTGTGATGGGACAGAGGCGCCATGGATTGCCAATGCCTCGTCCTTGGTTATCTAAATCTCTTGATGAGATATATGCTGCCCTATCGAGAAACCTACAACATATAGAGCAAGCATGAGTGACATGCAGACCATAAATGGCAGCTGAATTGGAACCATGGTTTTTTTTTTTCGTGTTTTTAAATGAAAAAGATGTTTCTGAGAGTCCGAAAGGATTTCTCCAATTTTCCTTTAACAATTCAGATGTTCAGAATGATTCTGAAAGTGCAAAAGAGAGATGATGTGAAAAATGAATCTGTTTGTCAGACTTGTTAAAATGAATGAAGCTTCCTTACTTGAATCCATGGGTGTGAAGTATCCTTCTACCACGGTTCATTGAACAGTCCTTGGCATCAAGACTGTATAGTTCATCTCCACTTGCTGGCATCTTGACCGTTGATTTTTTAGCTGCAGCAACAATGACTTGGCAGAACCTTGAGAGAGGGTTGCCGCTTGGCTTGAAGTGTCTGTACCTTGGGATTCCACAAAGAAACAACACCAATGCTGCAAAAGCTGAGCCAGCTGACACCCAGAAGCCCAGAGCCCACACTCCTTCATCTTCAAAGTACCCTAAAATGGTGTTTGAGAACAGAGAACCCAAGTTAAGCGCCAAGTAAAAGTAGCTAAAGAATGCCACTTTTGAGTGCCCCTCGGTGGAGTCTTCTTCATCAAATTGGTCTGCTCCAAATGTGGCAATATTTGGTTGATATCCCCCGTTTCCCAGTGCAATAAGGTAAATGGAGAGGTAAAACAATGCATTCCCCAATCTTGAATGCGACTCGCATGGAGTGTCCTCATCCCCACAACCTTTTGGTTTGATCAGGAACAGCTGTGATGTTATGGAAAGTGAAACCAGTCCCTGTAATAAAGAAAGGTGAGGAGAAAGCAGTTGAAGAAAAAAAAAAAAAGATCATGTCTCCGTTTGATAAGCAGAAATCTTTAAGGTTTAGTATTGTACTTACAATGACAAAGATGATCTGAAAAATGGCACAAGTTTTGTACCTTCCCCAGTATGAATCACTGAGGAAAGCCCCAACAAGAGAGAAGATGTACACTGTTCCGGTCCATTTGCTCACACTGTTGGCTGCATCGGCATTGTTTTGCTGCAAAACCCTTGTCAGGAACAGCACTAAGTTCACACCAACTCCGAAGAACGCTAGAGTTGCAAGACCTTGATTCACTGTATTATATTGTGAGAAGCAAATCAGGGTTGAATTAAATTTGATGTTAAGTATAAGTTCTTCATTTTGTGGTGAATTCATGAAAGTGAATTCCCCGAATAAGGGTGATTTTCCCTAGGGGTTGGCTTTTCTCATCACATTGTTGTCTATCGAAAAAGCTGAAAGTGCTTTGAGATGTGAAAAGGCAAGTTAGGCAGACCCAGACTTCAATTCAGACCCACAGTATTCTATTCCATAGTTATCTATGAGGACTAGGATTCAAATTTCTCAAGGGTGAGTTTTTGTCATTGTCTCAAATGGACTTTCTCTACAAATCATTGAAAGTAATAGTCTACTGACTGCATGCTAGGTAGCTTGTTATGTACTCTCTCTACAGAAAGTCCCGTAAAAGTGTCCGATAGGTGTAAAGTAAAAGAGCACGTCCATTGTGAATTTCACTACTGGATGGCTCTTGGACCCTTGGATTAAGGAAAATGCCTTTCCTCTTCGATATTTTCCACCTAAAGAAGTCGTGTTTCTTTAATCTCTTTATCAACCAGCGTGCAAGAGATTTTTCTTCGATGATATAGGGGGAATGTAAAGCTACATGCTTCAAGTTTTCTTCCTTTCATCACTTCTAGAAGGATATTTGTGACGTCAGTATTTCATATGAGCTTTAAGTTCAAACAATTCAGCCATGGATCCTAGTTTCTGTACTTGAAAAAAAGAAAAAATAAAGGGAAAAAATTCCTGATTTTGCTATCCCTCTACTGGCTTCTCATAAAAAAAGTGCACAACTTTTTTTACTATTTCTTTAATACGATATATTTTGAAGTCCTTATCTGTAATATTTTCAAAAGTGACTGGTAGAGAGGGGGGAAACAAACAAAGGAGAAATAGAAAAAGGTTGTGGATGAGGACACTCCATACGGATCGGACATAATTCATCTAGGTAATTGAAACAACACGTGGAATATCCACGTCATGCCATGTCAAAAATAGTTGATGAGTACGTGTCAGACACGTCTCAGGTTAATGCATGTCTCTCTCCCTCAGCGAGTGAATGAGGTAAGATAGCATAGTTCTTAAGAAATCTCTCTTTCTTTCTCTCACTATTTACGGGTCTCTCTCTCTCTCTCTCTCTTCTCTCTCTCTCTCGTCGTCCAGTCCCATGGAGTCTTTGAGGCAACATAACAAAGTCCTTAAGAAATATCTTTCTCATCATTTATAGGTTATTGCTTCTCTCTCTACCTAATGCCAATTTGGGTTCTCTAATTCTTTCTCCTCTGGGCTAAAGATTATGATAACAGTGTAGCCTGAAATTAGGTGGAGGAGAGAGTAGCATGCAAGGAGGCTACAACACTTGGCTCATTGTATAGTGCCAAATGTAAAGCAACAAGGCCATTCCTATTTCTTTCTCATTTTCTCATCCTTTTCTGTATCAAGAAAATCAGGTGAGAAGCTCTTTCACATCTCTAGTATGTACTCCCACTTATCTTTTTCAAATCCAAACAAAAACTTAACAAACATTTCTCTCCCCTCTAACGTACTCACCCACACCAACCAAAACTTCTCGATTTTTCTAAAACCACTTCCCACATATAACCTTGTAGACTTATATGCTATTTCCCCTGCACCTTCTTCTTCTTCTTCTCTCTCATAAGCTAATAAAAAAAAAACAAGTCAGAAATAGAATCTTGGTTTTGAAGTGCTCAATGTGGAAAATTTACTACAAAAGTTTCTACTCCAAGAAGAATGAAATAACAAATAACTAAGCTGACTGAATCTTACGAATTTGCTAGCAGCAACATTTGATAATTTGCCCCGGAAAAAGAAAAAAAGAACTAAGTTGATTGAGACTAGGTCACTTTTTATTTGTGTGAGAGAGAGAAACAGTTTAAAAGAGAGATGATTTGGGGCCTTACAGAGTATAATGATTCCAGCAACCATCCTCCAGATTTTGATCTGATAGCAGGTTGGCCATGCCAATCAATAGTCCCATCAAGAGTACAAACTTCTCTCTCTTCTTTTGTCTCCCCACCCTGCAAATTCTGATCCCAAAAAACAAAATACACTGTCAAATGTGCTTCTTCATCTTCTTCCATCATCTTCTTCCATCATCTTCTTCTTCTTCATATTTAAAACTCAAAAGAAAGATATATAGGAAAAAGAAGTTTATTTCATTTGGTACAACCTCATTGCAAATCTCCAAGCAATTAGCCATTGATGAATATGATGTTTGAAGTGTTTAGGATAGAGAGCAAAGCAGAGAGATGGGGGAAGTTGGTGAAGTAATGCTGATGATAGTTGCAGAAGAAAGACACAAGTCTTGAGACTCTAAACAAAATCGGAAGTGTGTATAAATATAGAAGAAAGAATGAGTTGAACGGTAGGGATTTAGAGAGAGAAATGTGGGGTCACCCCAAATTGTCCAAAACTCTTTTTTTCCTCCTCATTTTTTTCTTTTACAGTATTCATCACACTCTTTGGGATGTAGGATATGGACTTTAAATTTAATTCTATTTCTTTGGCCTCTTAAGGTTTTCAAAATAAAAACCAAATAGTAAAGTGATTTGTGTTTGTATCTGAAATGTTAAAAGTTAGGCTTCTTTGCTTTTACAAGTTAATTATTTTCTGATAATTTGTAGTAAATCAATAAGTGGTTCTCTTTATTTTGTCCTTAAATGGTTTTTTTTTTTTTAATTTTGTTAAAAAGAGAGATATGATGACATAGATTCTTTTGATTAGTCTTGTTTTTAATTAATGAGGTTCTTGTAATATCCACTTTGCCTCACTTAGTGCATATATTTTTGACATCGACACCATAGAGAAATTTAAGTCATTATTATTATTTGTTGAGTTGGCTGCCATGTGCCACGTTTTCATTAGCCATACTCATTTAACATTTTTCATTTCTTTTTCTACACATCTAATTGTTTGTAACATTTACTTTTTAGCTATGTTGGCTGCAGTCACTTATAATTGCTTAGGATAGATGATCAAGTCTCTCAAAAGCTAGCTTAGGATAGATATGATCAACCTTCTTAATACCTACAAGCTTGCAATTGTTTGAAGTTGAAGAGAACACATGGTCCAAAGACA